>NW_024524155.1:1917900-2110844 GCF_017590135.1 Pyrgilauda ruficollis | reverse complement strand
CCCAGACAAGGCTCTCCCCCGCCAGGAAGCGGGCCATCCCCGCGGCCCCGGCCCACATGAAAGCGGAGCGGGCCGGGGGTCACTTCCAAAGCTAAAGTGATAATGGCCATTGTGCCGCCGCCGCCGCACTTAAAGGGCCCGCCGCCTCCGGCCGCCCTGCCCCGCTGCGCCCCGGAGCGCCCAGGCACCCTGTGCCCCGAAGCATCCTCCTGCCCCACATCCCGCCCGGGCTCGCAGCCGCATGGCCAGTGGCAGAGCCCACTGGGGCCACGGGGTGGGAGCTGGGCGCCTGCGTGGGACACCCTTTGTGTCCCACGGGGAGCAGGCATGTCCCAGGTGAGTGTCACTGCAGCCCAAGGGTTGGCACAGCTTGTATGTGTGTCTGCTCCCTTCTGGCTTGCTCCTGACGAGGCCGTGGTCCTTCTGTCCTGCTAGCTAGGAGATGCCCTTTCCTCTCTCCTTCCCGAGTGGTGACCTTTCACCATCAAGGCCAGGTTGCTGGGACCCCTGGGCTCCTAAGGCAGACAAAGCTGCCCATCAAAACCTTTTCGTTTGTCTGTGGGAGGCATCCAAATTACAGAAACATTTTCCCTGTCCTCAGCTCTGGACAGCCTTACATCTGCCTGCTGATGCCTGGGCCCTCAGTGGAGCTGTCTTTCTCCCCATTATCTCTGCCCTGCTGCCTCCTCAGCCTAATCTCAGGGCCGAGGTCCCCCTTCTTAACTCCCGCTCTCACAATGGCTTCATCCTGTCTCTTGGGCATCACGTGAGGCTGTGCAAACAGCCAGCACATCAGGCACCTTGTTCCAGCATCGATCCAGCATTGCTAAGTTGTCAACACCACCTCCACCCTATGGCCTCTCCACACGTCCAGAGCTCTAGCTTCCTCCAGAACCTCTCATCCCAACCTACACCACCCCAAAACAGGAACCAAGGAGCCCATCTGGTCTTGCGTGTGAGGGTGCATTTTAATGACAGGGGCCAAGAGGGAAGAGTTGGGATCTTCGTTAACTGTGTCAGTGCTTCATGTCCCCTGTGTGTGTGGAGCTCTGGTTGCAGGCAGTATCTAGTCTCCTCTCCCTCTCCCCAGCCTATCCCTGGGGACCAGCTTGAAACCCACCACAATTGCTCCAAATCCAGTGAGGGGCACAAAGTAACTCCTGATGCCAGAGACATCAAGGGCTTCCTGCCTCACATGTCTCTGCCCTTAGGGAACCTCACTGTGGCACTCATTTCTAGTGCAGTATTTGGCAACGAGAGGGCAGGAGGGCTCACAGAGACACCATGTATAGGATTCCTGTGAAATTCAGGAAGCAACCAAACACAGATATTTCAAAGGGTAAATGTGCCCAGCTCCCTCTCCTGCTGCCTTCGCTTACACCACAGTCCAGGGGCAAGCATTGCTGCACAAATCAAGGCATACCTTCACTGCCCAGAAGCACATATCCTAGAGCATTTTTCCCCACTTCTCTTGTCTCACATTTGATCCCAGGAATGCAGGGAGGGTTTGACAGGAGGAAAGGGCTCCCTGGAAGCTGTGGACTGGCTGATTGAGAGTCCTCCCAGCCTCAGTTAGGAATCATCATCCCAGGTGACACTGAACCCCGGCCTTCAGGACTCAAAGAGGTCACTCTCAGTGAACCCAGAGAAGCTACTGTGCAAGGAAGAGAGACCTAAACCATTCCCAGGTGAGCTTTATCCCCTTCAGACAGTCTTTCAAAGCCAGCTCCACTCTCTCTATCAACCTGTCCAGTCCTGGCTCTTTTCCCCTCTTGCAGGCTGGTATTCATATTCACAGCTGCTGAACTTCCCTTCTCATCCTTCATCCTTTTAACTTCTTGGGTTGCAAATGCAAAGCAGTGCTCACAGGGCAGTGAGACACTGGTAAATGCCGGAGTCAGCAGGGTCAGTGATTAACATAGGAGCTGGAAAACACACAAAGAGACAGCTTGGGCAGTTCTGTTATGCAGATGACTGCACACACCCGCTTCCAGTTTATAAACAAGTAGTTAGCATTTTTCTGTTCCTCGGAGGAGTTCAGTGGGGGACCAGAGTGCTTCCTGCTTTGGTGCAGGATGCTTCATCATTACAACCATGGAGACGTTTGCAGTTTAGCTATGGCTGCCAGAAGTTTTTCTGTCTCTTGGGTTTTAACCTGCCTGCTTGCAGCCTGTTCTCTCCCAGACAAGGCTCAGAGAAAAGGTGCAGACATGTCCAGCTGTGGGGGGTCTCCAGGCACCGTGTTACCAGATGTGCTGTAAGGGAGGTTTTACTGCTCCAAGTTTGGGCACAGAGTCTTCCCCCAGATCAAGAGCAACCTCTTTGTTTAGCAGATAGAATTCTTGTTGGCTTGAACCTCATGAGGATGTCTCAAGGACTCATTGCTGAGTTCTTGTATAAATTCTTGTATAATAAGACAGGGCTTGCTCTGGTTCTGGAATGTGACAATCTTGACACTGTCACACATGGGGACAACATTTAAACACTCAGCTATCCACCCCATCAGGAAAGTTCCCCAGTCCCACCTAGGGGACCTCCAGGAGTGGAGGGAGGCAGAGCACCCTGCCTACTGCAGGGTTGTCCATGGGTGGACCAGATGAGACTATTCAGAGAGGATGGGATATAACTGAAACACCAGGGCAGCCAAATGCCATTTGGGGCAGGTCAGACTGCGGACTACTTGCCAAAACCACTTCTGGAGCTGGAAAAGGTTGACCCACACTACTTTATGACACATTTATGTTCTACACATGGGCTAAATTGACACATCCATCCTCTTAAAGTCATTGCTGGTGCTCTGGCTTGTGTTTTTCCCACCTTTCTTGTTCCAGAGCACTGCAGAATTTGAATCTCTCCAGGAAGTC
The DNA here is from genome assembly GCF_017590135.1 of Pyrgilauda ruficollis. Taxonomy (NCBI): domain Eukaryota; kingdom Metazoa; phylum Chordata; class Aves; order Passeriformes; family Passeridae; genus Pyrgilauda; species Pyrgilauda ruficollis. Next base: position 2,107,980 of record NW_024524155.1, on the reverse strand, counting down.
AGGGGAGATGAGACTGTAGAGGGGCTGATGGAAATGAGAGCATGGGAGCTTCTAGGAGGGTCCTAAGTGTCTATTGCCTTGGCTGCTTTCTCTCTTGTGCCTGGCATTGCCCCACAAGGAAAGAGCAATGAGCAGAGCTTGCAGCCTGAACAGGCAAGAGAAAGCAACAGGTTGCTGCAGCTGCAATATTCCCACCAGTCTTAGGGAGAAGGAAGTTCAAGGGGTTCTGGTGCAATATTGCCCAATAAGGACCTGGAAAACATGAAGTCCACCGCAATTTTTGTAATAACTTGTTTACTGTGAATGACAAAGTCCTGTTTTGGCATTCGTATTGTCTGGTACTTCTCATCCCTAGGCCTGAAACCACCTTTGAACCCACTGCCTCATGTCTGTGCTGAAGCCCTTAAAGTGATGCTCAGAGAGAGCAATGGTCGGGCTCTACAGAGAAGTCCTGTGAGGTACCCTCCACTCTGTGCATGCCTGGGACAGTGCTGCAGACAGGTCTGCTTACATCATACTGAAAGGGAAAGTAACAAACTATAGGAAGTTTTCAGCCAGGAGTAGCAGAGCTGGAGTGATTAAATTATAAGTAGGAGATGATGTGAGGAAAAAATGTATTTAGTGGTGCTGAAGTGAGAACTGGCAAGCAGGGATATTCAAGTGCATCAACCTCAGCAAGGGACAGCAGTTAACAGGAGTGACTTCAGCTGAGAAAAAAAAAGAGCAACACAGACACAGAAGTATTTGGCCTGAACTTGAAGACAGCTTAAGGGCAAGGCCCAGCCAGGAGTTTCATCTTCCAAGGGAAGTGGGGAACTTGCCTACACATTAGATCCCACCTTGGACAAGAGACTGGAGGCTCCTAAGTCTCTCTCACACCCTATAGTCCTCTTCCTTTGAAGTGAATCAGAACTCAGGGTCATTCCCCATTGTCCAGCACTCATCAGTGTCACCTCCTTCCCATCCTGCAGAGAACACCCAGGACTCATTGCTGTTCTCTCTCCGACTTAAAATAACGCTTTGTGGGACATCAGTGCTGTCTTCTGAGAGCCACTCTCTGTCCCTCTTCTAATGGTTACTGCTTCCTAGTTCATCTTCTGGGTCGTGTTCGGCACTGACCAGCCTAATGCACCAGGACGCACAGGAGAGCCAGGTCTGCCTGCCCCCTGCCTGGGGTGCCACAGCCTTGAGAACAGGTCCCATCTCTAATTCACCTCTGCTCATCTCGGGGCTCTTTTCCCTTCTGGCTTCTGTCCAACTGGGCTCCCTTTTCTCTTCCCATTCTGTCAGATGGGGGGGAAAGTTTGAACTTGGTGTTGGCACTGTGCTCTTGCTCCACGAGGCCTCTGTGAGGCTCCTAGGTGTGCAGGAGGAAATTAAATGTGAAACAGCAAGTGAAGTACCATAGCACAGAGCAAGGACTAGGAGTCCTGGCTATATCCTGTGGTCCTGGCCATAGGTGGGAGAGTGGGGGAGAGCTGGGAACTGAAGGAGACTCAAAGTCAAGATCAAAGCATTTCCCTCTGAAGCCCTAACACTCTCCTTCCCTCCCACTTGCACATAAAAGCACTCTGCCCTCAGTGGGCTCTCCTCTGGGGAGGGTGGGTGGAGGAGGGGTCCCTCCCCCCCCCTTTTTTTTTTCCTGTGTTACTAATAATTCTTCTTATAGGTGAAATGCTGGAAATCCTTGACCTCTCCTCCCCCATGCCTGCTTCTTACCCAGATCCAAAGGGCCCAAAGCCGTTTCAATGACTATGAGTTCATGGCAGACCTGGCCTGCTTTGGGGGTGTTACCACCCAATGCCAGCATGGGGGAGATGCACCAAGCAAAGCCTTTGAAGTGTACAGTAGAAAGACACTGTTAGAGGCAAAGCACAAGGAAGGAGGATTGAAAAGAAAGCAGAGCAGTTTGGCCCACAGGAGGGGGAAAGGCTAATTAAGACACAGAGTGTGGAGAAGGAAAAGGCAGAATCATTAAGATATCACAGCAGGAGCCCGTGGTGCGGCTCCATGGAGGTTTAAGCCGTGCTGAGCCTGGCCTATGCTGTTTGCTCCCCCTCGGTTTCCCATTCCCACCCTCTGCTTTGGGGTGGCACAGGAGTGTGAGGGACTCCGTCAGTCAGTTCAGCTTGCTGATCCAGCTGAAAATTAGCTGGTTTAGTTCACACCCTAATACAGACAGAGCTGAAACTCAGGATGGGATTTTCATTACCCCTGCCTTACTAATGATCTGACAGAGGGCTAAAGCTTGTAGGTGACCTCACACTGGAGAAACTGCAAGCTCTGGTGAGGACAGGTACCTATGAGGAGACTAGAAATTGGAAACATGGGCAGGAAATGGTGGATTCAGTTTTGGAAAGCCCAGGAAGGGGATAATCTTCTGGCAGAGCTTCATTACGCAACATCACACAAAGCCAGCAGCACTAAGGAAGACCTGGGTAAGAGGGAAAGCAAACTACAGAATCAAGGCTGCATATTTTATGTTTCTTTCTGTGATGACAGAAGCTGCTGCTTGCTTCAGAGGACACTCAGGACCACTTACCACACAAAGGCAGCGAAAGATGGGTTTGTCAGGCTTCTCCCTGCATCCCAGCTTCGGGCCAGCAGGCAGAGAGGGACCACAGGGAAATGGAAACATAGAGGGGCAGTGGGGAACAGTGTGAGTCAGGGACTGGGAGGCCAGGGATGCGAGAGGATCTGGCTTCCTTCACTGGTCCAGGGCAGGGCAAAAATGCATGGAACAGGCAGGGGAGGTTGGGGGATGGGATGTTTCACACCTAGCAAGCAGGAGCAGATGGGGCTGTGGTTAAACACCACAAGGAATTAACTTGCACTGCCTCAAGGAGCCCAGGACCTAGCAAGCCAGGCCCAGCTCTCCCTTCCCTGGATTCATGGCACACACTTTGGTGACAGGTTAGCAGTGCAGAGGGGGTTTCTCTTGGGTCTGTAGCTAGTCAGGGAGCTGAGATATGGCCCTTCAGTGCAAACAGACCCATAAAACTCTGCTCAAGTTGTGATTGCCAGTCCTTTCCCAAGCCCTGCCCCCAGGCACACACTGAAATGGCCATGGTGTTTGCTGGGGGAGAAACGTGAGAAGTAGAGCTGGAGTGCTGTAAAAGATGTAAATGTTTCTGTGCTGACAGCAGCTGAGTGTCTAGGGCACAGCCTCAGAGGGGGGATGGAGAGGCACTGAGAAAGCACTTCTCTTTTGTTCTTGATCTTGGCTGCCTCTAGGAGGGTTCCCAGGAAAAATCGTGAAGCTGATACGCCAAAGGGAGCTCACAGCGTGTGCTTTATCAGGTGGAGGTCGTGGGGTGCCAGTGACAGAACAAAGGGCAGGGAGAAGGAAGAAGTAGGAGGGCGGGCTTGGGACAGACAGTTGTGGCCATCTCATCTCTGTGTTAGATCCTCTGACTCCCCTGGTGCTGGAAAGCCATTTCATCAGTCGAGGAGGGAAGGGAAGGGAAGGGAAGGGAAGGGAAGGGAAGGGAAGGGAAGGGAAGGGAAGGGAAGGGAAGGGAAGGGATACCCCCTCATCACAAAGTGGACAGCAGAGCAAAGGAGTCAGTTCAATCCTGGTAACAGTGACCCACACAACTGCCACAGCTGCAGTACTGCCCCATGAGAGGATGTGACTGCCTAGGAGCAAACGTCACCCAGGTCTGATGCAACAGCTGAGAAAAAAAAACCCCATGATTCTTTTAACATAAAAGTTAGTCATCACTGAGGTCAGGTTTTCACAGGGCTGATCTCTGCCCTCTGGAGCTTAACCTTTAGGTATGACCGATAGCATTGTGAATTCCAAAAGAGATGAGAGAAGGGAGATGAGGGCAAGGAGAAAGGGGCACTGCTTAGAGACAAGGCCATTTGCTGAACAAACACACTGATGTGTCTTCTTTCATCCCTGAGAGCATATTCACCGATTTTGTGAAGTGTGAAGTATGAATTATCTGGACCACTGAGCAGGTAGCAGCAGAGCAAAGATGAAGGAGATGAGGATGAAGGAAGAGAAGGAGGGCTGGGAGGCAGGGAACTGGCAGAAGAACAAAGCTACTAGGCATATGGGAAGAGGGACCCACAGGATACGTGCAGAAGCCCAAAGGCTCTGCAGAAGAAATGGCATCAATGGAAGTTAGGTAGAGACACACGAGTAAGGAAGGCATGGCAGCTCACAGGATCTCTCATTTCTAATCACCAGGCTTGTCCAGAAATGTACTTGTTCTGAAATATTTCATAACTCAGAATTTTGGGTTATGAAACCAGATTCCAACCCAAACCTGAAAAAAAATAAATTAGTTGTTTTCTGTATTAAAACTGGGGTCACTGAGAAGCCAGAGAGGGTCCATTCACTGACAGCTCATTGCTGCTTTCTTGAAGTCCGTCCCTCTGCCGGGGGTTTCGCACTGCTTCGTTCCCTTCCTGCGGCACGCACTGCCATTCATCGTCACGCTGGGTGGGGATCGTGCCTAATCCCAATGTCCCGGCTTCGGAAATCCCCTGCAGTGGCCACTGCGAGTTGTGAGTCCTTTGGAAGCAACCTGAAACTTCACTGCCCACCCCAAAATAAAACGAATGTGCAGAATTAGTACGGTACTTCTTTCTTGTCTCCCCTGCAACAGGCGGGCAATACCTGCTGCCCACGGCGACTGTCCCTCAGCCTCTGGGATCCCCAGAGGGATCAGTTCGTGCCTGTCCGGCTCCTTCCTCAAGAGAGGCGTTAGTGCTCTGGATCTCTGGCCCTGCCGCCTGTGGCTCGGCCCTGGACCCTGCCCGGCACCACGGTCCGTCTCTGTGAGCAGGCGGCGGGGAGGAGGTGAGGGACGCGAGCACACCCCCCGCGCCGGGATCGCCCGCCCGGCTCCGCTGTGAGGGAGGCGCGGGCGGGGCGGGCGCTGACCACGCGCAGCCGCGCGGCGCCTCCAGGGGGCGTCGTGCCCGCGATCGGCGCGGCGTGTCGCCAGGGGGCGCTCCCGCTCGGCCGCGGGGGAGGCGGCGCTGGCGGCTCGAGCTCTGTGGTGACGCCGCACGCGGAAGCGGCGGCAGCGGCGGTCGCCCCCGGGCGGGGCTGATGCCGGGCGAGGAGAGGTGATGAATATTCATGTGGAGCGCCCGCGGGGGCGGGACCGTCCGGGCCGGGCCGCTCGGGTCCGGAGGGCGCCGATGGCGGGGGGCAGCCGCAGAGCGGGGGGCGCCGGGGCCGGCGGGCGGTGAGGACGGACCGGGCTGGGCCGGGGCGTGGCGGAGGCGAGGTGGGGTGAGACCCCCGAGCTCACTGCCACCCCCCGCGTGTCCCTCCGTTGCAGGGCTGGTTCCCGGCTGGACGGGCTGTTCCTGCGGCGGTTCCTACGGCTCCTGGCCGTGCTCTTTCCTGGGTGGCCCTCCCCGAGCGCACTCATGTTCTTGACGCTGCTCGGTGTCGCCTTGCTGGGTGAGCCTGGGTGGTGGGGATGGGGGGCTGCACCCCACGTCTGCTCCTTGTGGTCCCGACTTTGCCTTGTCACCGCATCAATTCCTTCCCCTGCTTGCCTTTCTCCTCCAGAGCAGCTGGTTATTTACCAGGTCGGCGTCATCCCCAGCCAGTACTATGAGGTGCTAGGGAACAAGGACTTCTCCGGATTCAAAACATTGACTGCCGTTGCTGTGACTCTGATCATTGTGAACTCCACGGTAAGACCAGAGGCTCATGTGTCTTGGGAGAAGAGAAAGCTGCCCATGGCATGATCCTGGCCACAAAGGATTTACGTCTGCCCATGCCCTGGATCACTAGTACAAACTGCTAGTTTTTATTTAAGTTTGAAAAAATGTTTGTTCTCACTTATCTCTCCCCATCCATCTCTTTGCCCTTGTTCCAGCTAAAAAGTTTCGACCAGTTTATCTGCAACATGATGTATGTGAACTGGAGGAAATCCCTCACTGAATACCTCCACCGCTGCTACTTCCAAGGCCAGGTCTACTACAACCTGCTCGTGCTGCGTGAGGACGTCGATAACCCGTAGGCTGCTGGCAGCTTCTTTCAGTATCTTGCTTGGCTTCTCCTGGGCTGCTGCACACCTTTTCTCTTTGTCTCTGGGTAGGGGCTTGAGCCCTAGAAGCTTTTACCATGTAGGCACAAATCTAGGCACCCTCTTCTACCCTGGTGGGAGGTGATACCTATTGCTGGGAACTCCTGTGACTGCCAGTTGTGGGCAGGTTTTAGGGGCAGGATGTTTCAGTTGCAAGGAAAGTGGATGCTCATTGGAACAGGGATCTAGTGCTGCTATAAAACCTCTGGTCTGCAAACTCAACCCTTGACACTGTGTGATGTTGCAAAGGGCCTGGCTGCAGTCAGCAGTGCCTCTCCTTCACACAGCTGGTGCATTAGGACAGTCTCTGTTGTTTGAACTTCAAACACCAGGATCTGCAGCTGAGCACAGTTCAGTTGTATTTTAGTGGTTTGATAACCCATGGGAGCCAAATCCAGGAAGGGCTTTGTTTTGCACTGTATGAGGGCTACATTTCCCTTTCCTGTTCCTAGGAAGGAAGTGTCAGTGGTGACTTGAAATATAAGAGGAGGAGCTTTCAGTCTCTCCTTGTGGATCCCAGACCCACCGCCAAGAGGCCCCTCTCCAGTTTGCTTTGTGCACTGTCCTGCTTTCTGCAGAGCTGTTGATCTACCTGGGCTGCACAGCAAAGGTTGAATGCCCTTCCTCAGAGCTGTGTGTGGACCTTGGCCTTCCAGCCTGTCCTCACGCACAGGGCACTGCTGTCATAGTTGCACACTGTGAAGAGCTAAAAATCCTATGTTAGACATCATGTGAGAGGTCACAGAATCACAAAATACTCTTAGTTGGGGTGGACCCACATGGATCATTGAGTCCAACTCTTGAAGTGAATAGCCCACACAGGGATTGAACCCCTGGCATTATTACTACCATGCTTAACCAGCTGAGCTGATCTCAGTGTAGAATCTCCCTAATTCTTCCCCCTCCAGAATTTAAAGTTGTTATTATTAAATACTAGCTGAAAAACTAGAAATCAAAGGGGAATTTTTTCCAAATAATGTGTTGTTATACCATTGTTTTGAGACTCCAAGCTGGAGTGGGCACCTCTGATCTAGTCACTGCATTAGTGCCATTTCCCATGTTGATGGAAAGAGAGGAGAGCATGCCCAGGGTCCTGAGGAAAAATTGCTGTCTTGCAGGGACTCCTAATTCTTGCTAATAGTGGAAACTTCAAGAAACTGAAGCAGCTTCTGCAGTTCTGCTGCCTGTTGCTACTGGCTGCTTGTCCTTGCTCCTTCATTGCAGAGGAGGGTGGTTTGTGTGGCTGCTGCAAGAAAACATGCTGGGTATCTAAGGGGGAGCAGCAAGCTTGGGTCAAACAGCTCTGCATGTTGGGCAGTAGGCATCATTATCAAGCTGATGCACTTCCAGGCTGCTGTTGGTTTACTCCCAATATCATTAAATGTTCATTTCTGATAGTATTTTCCGTGGCATGGAGTTACAAGGAGAGGTTAAAAACCCATGTTTGTCATCAGGGCATGCAGCACTTGCTAGACAGTGCAGCACATTGAAGCCAGAAGCTCCTGCATGCCGGTCTTTTTCTTTGGGGACATGAGGGGAGGTGGAGGACAGAGGCCCCTCACCACATGATTATTCTGCTGAGGTTTATTTTTAACTAGGGAACATGTTCACATTGTGCAGTGAAATGTAGGAGACAACTGGGTCAGTCTGCCCTGCAGCAAGAGACTCTCATGGCCTTTGCAGACCAAATGTGTGGGATTACTGTGGAGTATGTCTCATTACACCTTGCTTCTGCTCCAACATTCAGTCTTACTAAACAAGTGTGGTTTTGGTGCCACTGCAAAAGTTCTCTTCATCTTGCAGTTCTTTGATGAGAGTTTTTTCCCTGCACCAGGTACTTAGAGAACAAAGTAGAGCAACAGAGATCTCCCATTATGCAGTGCAAACCAAACTGAGTGTTCATTCCACTTCAAAGGAATGAAGAGTGGGTTCTGAGTGGCATACAAGCACTTGCACCACCTAGTAGGGCATTTGAATTGATGCTTTCATGTGTTTCATGTATTTTCATTACATGTTATTTAATAGCTTGTAAAAAGCAATATCCTCCTGTGAGACTATAGCACAATTTAGGTTACAATTTTGTGGGAAATATTACAGTGTGAGGAGAAGGAAAAATGATGCTGCAAGGTCAGTCAGGGTGAGAGCTGCCCCAGAATTAAATCCATTGCTCTTCCAGAGCTGCAAAAGTGTTAAAAGATGAATGCCTTTGTGCTAGTATCTGCACTGAGACTATCCAGGAGTCCATCCTTGCTCCTCATTCTGAACTCAAGCATTAAGTTACAGCCTTTCCACTGGAGCTTAGCACAGTAGGCTGAAGCCTTCATCCATGTGCTCTGGACAGGTGAGGTGCTGAGAAGTAAATATACTGAAATTCTTCCTAGTTATCCCAAGTGCAACTCCTGCTCAGTAGTGGGATAGATGGGACTTGAGGGTTTGTCACCCATGTGGCTGCTGCTGGTGAGGTGAGAAGGCCTGGTGTGCTGCTTCCTGCTCTTGTGGGCTGGGGTGGGTGGAAGCACTTCCTTCTTGGCAGCAAAGGAACCAGAGGCACTCCATGCAGAGCCAAGGGATTGGCTCTTGTGAGAGGGTAGCTTTGATGGAAGTGTTTGCAAATATCCAGTAGCTGGTGAAGGTTTGTCTTGTGCTCTGGCCTGTCCTGGTGGGTCTGATGGCATCTCAGTCCAGTACTGAAGGTTAGGGAGAGAGTCAGTAGTTTTTCATAGTACAGAGGTTGTTCCAGGAGAGGAGTAAAGGACAATGATGCAGAGACCTTCAGCACAAGTTTTGAACAATGTTGTTGAAAGTGGAACAAGGGGATAAATACAAGGAACAGGTTGAAACCAATGGCAAGAGTTGTTCTTCCTGGGTGCCATGAAGGCCCTTGGGTGGGTCCTGCTGGGCCATGAAAATGGTCTCCTGTGGGGAATCTGCAGATCCTTCCCAGGTAAGCTTGTTCACCTGCTGCCTGTCCTGTGTTCATGCACTGAAACAGGCTGGTTTGTGCCCTGTTAGGGATTTAGTACTGGCTCTTGCTTCTGGGCTCTAATGGTGTCAATGGCTCTTCGTGTTGAGCAGGGACCAGCGCATCAGCCAGGACGTGGAGAGGTTCTGCAGGCAGCTCAGCTCCATGGCCAGCAAGCTCGTCATCTCACCCTTCACACTGGCCTACTACACATACCAGTGCTTTCACAGGTAACAATGTATCCTGGCCCTGCTTGCACGCCTCTTTTCTGTGTTCTTTTTTTGGACCCTGCCACCCACATTACAACTCCCCAGATGGATATTTGTACACATGGGTGAGTGATCTCTATACTCCAAGGAGAACTCTGCCTTGGGGATGCTGGGATGTGCAATGTTGGCCCCCAAACTTCTGTGAAAGCCAAGAGAGGTGACAGCTGAGGGCTCTGATTGCTTGAGCCTAATGGTGCAGGAGTGTCCTTTTGCTTGGATTATTGGCTGAGTTCTCTTTCTCCTCTGTAGCACAGGTTGGCTGGGCCCGGTGAGCATCTTTGGGTATTTCGTCATTGGGACGATGATTAACAAAGTGTTGATGAGCCCAATTGTGTCTAAACTTGTGCAGCAGGAAAAACTGGAGGGAGATTTCAGGTGAGTCCCAGCAGAGATATGTTTTCACTGCCCCTTGGCAGCTTCTGTGAAAGCTGCTTTTTTGTCCCCATTCAGGGCTGTATATGTAGCTAATTCTCTTGTCTGTGACCTTCCTCACACTCAGAGAAGTCTACCTCTGCAATGGTGCCTCAGAGTCAGTGTACTGAGCCCCTGCCAACCATTCACAGCCTTGTGTCATGGCAGGCAATGCCCTTGGTTCAGTCTCACAGCCCAGTCTTTCCATATCCTCTGTAACTCACCTCCTCCCCCTTGCTTGCAGGGTTGGCTGTGTGTGTAGCAGAGGCTTTGTAGCTTTCCCTGGGGCTCAAGGCATCCAGGGACAGCAGCATAAGCTGTTGTGGCACAGGGAACCCAGCCCAGGGCAGTTGGCTTTGGTGATTTTGTGTGGTGGAGATGCTGGTCTAGCAGCAAAGAGTAAGCCCAAGGGCTAAGAAGATGTGCACAGAGAGCACAATATCAAAAAAAATGTACCACTGAACTGGCTGTGAAAGATGGCACCTTGTGTTAAGCCTTGGTCTCTGGTGCCTTTCTGAGCCTGTTGAATATTTCTGCCAAGAGATGCCTCAGATCACTGCTCTAACATGCAAGATAAGTTTCCTCTAGGAATGGTTTTGGCTACATAATTCACTGAGCATTTGCGCACAATATTTTTTTTTTTTTTTTTTGCTTGTACAGGTTCAAGCACATGCAGATTCGTGTCAATGCAGAACCAGCTGCTTTCTACAGGTTAGTAGTGTTAATTTCTTTGTATCCTCATAAGGATTGTCCCAGTTCAGAGCATCCTTGTTCACATATCCCAAAGGAGCCTAAGTTCTGTTGCTGCAGCTTTCTATCCCTTCCACTGCAGCATCATTCAGCTCTGACACTCAGTTCTTTGCATTCTGTGCATCATCTGCAGAAATAATCCACAGCAGCTGGAGACAACGATCTTTCCTTTGCCTCCCTTCTAACATCCTCAGAGGCAGATACAGATTTGGTGCTGGCTTAGAGACCCTTACTGATGTTTTGCTAGGTCCTTACCCGGAAGATTGCTCAAAGTCTTATTGCATCTGGTTCTGTTGAGGACTCACATGTTGCTTCTGGCCCCATCCTGCTGCTGCTTGCCTGCATGTCTTCTGTGGGTGTGCTAGCTGCTACTTGGCCATCTTACCTCTGCTTTGCTGCTCTTGGTCAGCCTGTGCCCTGATCCTCCACATGCTGTACTGGTCTCTGAATTTGCTGAACACCATTCACCCGAGAGCTGAGCGCACAATCGGGAGCCCAGCAGCACCTCCCCCATTTAGTGATGCCCTGAAACCTGTTGAGCTGCTGCTTGGTTCACCAGGAAAAGAGGCATGAATTTGGTGTAGCTTGTGTTGGGGTGGCAGGAGGTTGCTGCTTCTCTCTTGTCACAAGTCTGCCTTTGCTCTGTATGTTGCAAAATTGCACTTTCAGGAATTGTAGTACATGTCCTCTCTGTGGTCTTCCCTGCTCATGATCTATATTTGGCTCCTTCATGCTATATTGAGCGAGCATTTCAAGTGTTGTGGTGCAGTCCCTACAATGGTTTGATTCAAAATCACTGATTTCATAACTTATATTGACAGGCATGAAACTCATTTAAATAACCAAAATCAATATTGGTTTGCACTGGCAAGTCTGAGTTATTTCCTTGTACTCTGATTGATTCTTACTGATTGATGATAATTTTTTGTAATGGAGAAGATGCTGTAATTACATGCCCTTATTTAAGATGCAATACTTTCCCTCACAATTTTGATTTTTTTTTTTAAATTCTATTACTAAGTAGAAAATGGAAAGTGGATTATTATACCAGAAAACAGAGTGTTTTGGTTCAGTACAATGTTTTAGTAGAAAAGCTTCATTTTGTGTGAAACTAGAACTTAGCTGATTTGCACACAACCAGGCATTTTCATGGTATACATCATAATTAAAAACGAAGGAATTTTTTAAAAGGTGCATTCCTAGAATCCTGCAAGAGGAGGAGCATATGGTGAGTGGCTGGTTTTGATTGCTCAACTTCTCTAGCTTGTGATCTTGTCCTCTTAAGACTGACTAAACATTGCTTTGGTAAAGGAAGCAACAGAAGCAGAGCACTGCCACCTTTTTACTTCTTTTGTTACTAAGTCCTTGGCAAACTTGCTTTAAAAGTTAAGTGAATGGGAGGAAAAGAGGAAACCAATACAACAATCTCTCCTCATCTGCAACAGAGTAATAGCTCTAGAACAAAGGTCCCCGGTTCCTTTCTTACCTTTAATTCCTTGTGTCCAGGCCTTTCTCCTTTCCTAATACATGGAAAGCAAAGACTGCAGCTCAGTAGTTACCTGAGATGTGTTATAAGGCAGTAAAGCCAAACTGAATTCTAACCAGGTGCATTTTTGAGAAAGAAAATATATATTTCTATGAACTGAGAATCTTTAGAAATGAGACCTCAAAAATCTTATTTTGGATGTTTTTGTGCTGCTTCTGGCCTTATCTTCTTGGGCCCTAGTGAGTCCCCTGTTGTGGTGGGATTGTGGTGGGAGCATGGTTTGTGTAGTGGGCACAAGCCTCTGTTGGATGTCAGGGGCAATAAGTGCTATGGCAGGTGGGAGACTGAAATGAGATGTGGAGCTCTCTCTGCATTTTGCCACCTGAGGGCAGCCCAGGCCTTGCAGAGCAGCAGAAGGAGCTGTCACGCTTGCTTGAAGGTGATGGTTTAGGAGATGTCTCCTTGCTCCTGGCTCAGCCTGGCCACTGGAGCATCACCACTAACCTGTGTGGTGGGTGACCTGATGGAGGTAGCCCTGGGAAGGGGGAAGTTGTGAAGCTGGGGTACCTTACCGGGGGTTCAGGACTTGCTTTCGTCCCATTCCTGTGGAGTGGGAAATGGGAAGAGGTAGGCTAAGGCTGCTGGCCATGCAGGCTGATTATCACCCCCTGGACTCTCCTTTACCCTCTCCTTTCTGGATCCAGCTGTGTAGCAGTGCCATCCCTCTCTTCCAACCAGGCTGTATTTGGGAACTGTGTTTGACGTTGGGTGTACATGGCTTCAGCCTGGAGCCTCGCTGACAGTGTCTGGCCTGGCTTTACCTCCTCCTGCTGCAACAGCAGCAGCAGCCATGGGCTCTCAGAGATTTGTAGGACTGCTTGCTTCAGCCAGAGTTCCTTGACAATACCCTTCAGGAAGGCAGTCCTGGCTGTTCAGTTCCTGGTCAATAAAGAGCTTGTTAGTCAGAGGTAAGGATGCCAGGTCCATTCAAAGCTTCAGTTTTAAAGCCCATGGTCCTAGGATGTCTGTGGCATGTTGCAATCTTACTTTTACAGGGCTGGGCGAGTGGAGCACATGCGCACAAACCGGAGGCTGCAGAGCCTGCTGAAGACCCAGAGAGAGCTGATAGGCAAAGAGCTGTGGCTGTACAGTGAGTGGGCAGACTGGGGGGTGAAGTGGGATGTGTGGTAACTCCATTCTAGCGGCCGATACGCTGGGAAACTCCACTGGGTAGAGCAGTTGGGTGGGTGCTGTGTTTTCTTCTTCTGCCTCTTGCTGGTGTGTGAAAGCACTGAGGGTGAACAGAGGGTGCGTCCTGCAGTGCTAAATAGGAATCCTGTTGTATAAAAGCCTCATAAAGAGGCAAAGTTGTAAAGGGCCCAGAATCTGGCTTTTTGTGGTGCAGGTGTTCACACACCAAGAAAAGAGGGAAGGGCTTGAGCTCTGGGGACTGTATATGTTGTTGGGAGCTATGGAAACTTCTTTCCCATAGAGCCTGTCCCTTAAGCATAGCTGTCCCCTGAAAATATTCCTTCTCCCATTTTCACTGAGTCCAGGTTTTTCTTTAAATGACCACTATAAAGACAGCTCTTCCTGATCTCAGCAGCACAGTGAGCTTCTGAGCAGTGTAATGGAGGGAGAACCCTGAACAGAAGTGTCTGTGGGAATTTGAATCTTAAGTCTTTTTGCCTGTGTGCTCCCAAGACACACTTCATGACAAACTATCTCACCCCAGAGCTTCCTTTTTGCCCTTCCCTTCTGTTTGCTGTGAATCAGTCAGGCCCCTGAAGCATAGCAGCAAGCAGGCAAAGTGGCTTTTGCCCCACAGTAGTCCCTGAGCTGTGTGTCTGGATGATAATTCTCTGCTCAGGGGCCTGCCCCAAAGTGCTCTTTGCTTGGCAAATGCTTTTTCACCCTGGTGCTTTTGCTATCCTGCAAAATGGGTTTTTCTGCTTTGGTTCATTATAAAGGGCTGAGGCAAGAACACAGCTCTTCCTCTGACTGGGCTCAGGGTCAGCACTTGGACCTGGCTGGGACAGAGGTTTCTATTTTAACTCACTGTCTTCTTTCAATGTGCTTGTGCCCAGTTGGGATCAACACCTTTGATTATCTGGGCAGCATCCTGAGCTACGTGGTCATTGCCATTCCCATCTTTTCTGGGGTCTACGGCGACCTGAATCCAACAGAGCTCAGTGCCCTTGTCAGCAAGGTGAGCTAAGGGTAATCTGTGACCCCATTGTAGAGGGTGAGCAGGCACTGAGGATGGAGGTTTCATGTGGTGCTGGTGACTCTGGGGCTAGATAACCTGCAGCACTTGATGTTCAGGTTAGACTGTCCCAAGTCACATGGAAACAGGAGCTTGTAGCCAGCTGGTATGTGATTAACCTGGGTGTGAGAACTGTCAAGGACACGTTTAGGTAAGTGTTTCCTGGCTCAGACCTTTGTGTCTTAAAAATCCCAGGAGGTCAGAAAGCCTCTGGTTTTCAGCAGTGCAGGTGGAGATGGGGTCTGTGCAGTGCTGTGGGTCTGGGTTGTGCCCTGGGCTACTGCCTGTGGTGAGCCTTGCCACCTCAGGCTGAGCTGGCTTGCATTCACTTTCCTGACCTGACTCATTACAGATACTCAAAACTGGTTTGTCATAGAGAATGCAGAGCTAAAAATAGCTAAGTGGGCACTGCAGGCTGAGACACCCTGCTCTGAGCCATATACGGTGCTGAGGCAGGGGTGGTGGTATGGATCTGTGTGACTTGGGCAAGCATGCTGGGCCCTAGGCAGGCCATCAGGCACTCTGCAGACACCATCCCTGGGTGACAGGACATGTGTCTACCTGGCAAAAACTGCTGCACTGAGCAGGGAAGCCCTGCTTCTTTCAGATGTGGTCATCTTCACTCCCACCATCCTGGGTGACTTCACCACTCCTCATTCATCTTGCTGAGACAGCTGATGTGGCCAAATGTGTGGATTCCTTGGCTGCCTCCTTGCAGTCATGGAATAAGGGTCAGGGCCCCAGCTGAGCACTGACCCTTACTCTGCCATGTGATTTCTCCCCAGAATGCCTTTGTTTCCATCTACCTCATTGGCTGCTTCAGCCAGCTCATAGATCTCTCCAGCACTGTGACTGATGTAGCTGGCTACACACACAGGTGAGCTTATCTGTGGGCACATCTCTGGAGGAAAGGGCAGTGCAGAACAAGATTCTGCCCAGGTCTGTGCTAAAAAAACCAAACCAAACCAAAAAAAAAAACCAAAAAAAAAAAAAAAAAAAAAAAAAAAAAAAAAAAAACAACCCCAAAAAAAAAAAAAAAAAAAAAAAAAAACCCAACCTGTTGCTCGTGTGCAAGCATGGGCAAGTTTGGATATTGTGAGGAGGCTGATGAAGTTGTCCCTGGCTTTCATGCAACCTCTTGTGTGTCTAGGATTGGTGAACTGCAGGAGACCTTGCTGAGCCTTGGCAACAAAAAAAATGATAACTACTCAGAAGCCAAAACCAGTTGGGATTTGGACAGGTGAGTTGCCTCTCAGCAACTGGCTGGCTTGCAGCTTACGTGCCAGAGTGTGGGGTTGCCATGGGAGGGAGGTGGCCCTTGGTGTCACAGTCTGTTGCACGCATTTGGTTGGAGCAGGCAGTGCTCACTGTCAATTGTCATTCCCAGGGTGTGTGGGGCAGGGCTACTGTCACAGAGGCACAGGAGGTCTAAGGTGTCTGATTTTTGCCAATCTCAGCACTTACCCCCAGATCTCTTGTTCTTTGTTTTGGTGGTGGCCCAGCAGCCATTCTGGGGAGGACCCAGTGCCAAGGGACACAGCTTTCCTTCTGGAGCGAGTGACACTCTCAGTACCATCCTCTGGCAAGCTGCTCATCAAGGACTTGAGCCTCAATATCTCACAAGGAAACAGTGTGATGATTGTGGGAAACACTGGTACAGGGAAGACATCTCTCCTGAGGGTCCTCGGAGGACTCTGGGAGAGCACACGGGGTGAGGACTGCTACTTGCCTCAGCCTTCTTCTTCTCAACCAAGGCTACCCTGCCTTTTCAAGGTGGCAGTGTGGCAGTTTGTGAGGCCAGTATCACCACGTGATGGTGAATGTGTCACTGATACACTGATTTGAGCCACCCATCTCTTGTCACAGTCTTTGGCTCTCATTGCTTTGCCCTGTGTTGCAAACACACTTTTGTGGAGACTTGTTGGTTACTTCATGGGACAGGACTACATGGGGCAGTGGGAAGTTCCTGCCTGATACTGCCGATGTGATGAGTGTCTCTGTGCAGGGAGCATCAGGATGCTGACCTGCTTTGGCCCCCGAGGAGTGGTGTTCCTACCACAGAGGCCCTTCTTCACTGATGGAAGCCTGCGTGAGCAGGTGAGCCCAGGGTCTGTCTTTGCTGTGGCCTCCCAGCTGTGGTCATGCCCTGCAAACCCTGCAAGAGGGTGATACCTGTGGCTGCTCCTTCCCTTGTGCCTGAGTTCATGTTGTTGCATCTCTGATGGACAGAGTCCAGCTCCCTCTGACATGGTTTCTTTTGCTCTGTTAAACAGGTGATCTATCCCCTGAAGGAGATCTATCCACTTTCAGGTTTGTGAAAATTCATTAGAGCAATTAACCAACGCTGTGGTATTGCCTCACTGTCCTGTACCCAGTGCAGCTTCTTCCCTGATGTAACCTATCAGGAACACTCATCCATTTTGCTTTTGTTGTTCTGGTGTTCCCTAGAAGATTTGTGTGTGTTAAGGTCAATTCTGTGTCCTCCACCTTTTGTGAGGGAGCATACTCAGTTGATAAGAACTTGCTCTCTTAGTATAATGAGGACAAGTTGGCCATGCTCTTCCTGCTGTGCTAGACATGCTATATGTTGGTGTTGGGATACATCTGATTTTGGTACAGCCTGACTTTTGGCAAGCCATGTTTGCCTTACTCTTATTTTCCATCCAGGTCCATCTTTTACTTTTCCACTTTTTCAAAATGATGTCCCAGGGCTTTGCACACTGTTGTGGTCAGAATATATGGATCCTTTCTCTCCCCTACCCTCTTCCAAAGCCAGACCACATGTGCTCTGCTGTAGCTTGGGAGTCACAATCTTGCTGAGAGTAACTACAGCCCTCAGCTACTGTTGTGGCTCTCCAGCAGCTTCAGAGAGGTCCATGGCAGATGCACAGCACTTCCTCTCAACTTCCACAGATGCTAACTGTACCAGCTTAAGTGTGTGTTCTGCTCCACAGCTGACTCACCCTGAGGTATTTCTCTTCCACATAGGGTCCTTTTTCTAACTCCTACCTGACCCCCATTCCCATGACTCCACTACTTGTAGTGTGCAGTCTCAGCTCTAAGACAGCAACTGTTGGGCAGGGTCTTGGCAGTTGAAGCCTGGATCCTTGTATTCTGGCTGTGGCTGTGAACTGAGGCAAATCTCAGGTGTATTTGTGGAGCCCAGCTACCTCCTGGTATGCTGCTCACAGGCATGGTTAACACTTGCAAGGAAGGTCAGTCTTTGGGGCTATCTCTGCCAAAGCTCAGGGTCTGGTATAACTAAGTGGTCAGGTCAACTACATTGAGCCTCAGGAGGTACTCCACTTCTTCCCTCCTGCCTCACCAACTCCTTCATTCAGCAGTGGCCTTAGCACACACTGCCTCTCCTCATGCTGTATGGCTTTCTCCCTAGGGTCTGCAGATGATGAGAGGATTGTGCGATTCCTGGAGCTGGCTGGGCTGGTGAGTCACTGATAGCACTACTGCCTTCTTTGCTGGTGCCACCAGTGAGGGAAGGAGGGATGATTTTTTGTGGCAGCACAGCATGATTATGTGCTGAACTTATGTGGGGACATTGTCTGTGCCTGGGACACAACTGTCTGGGACAGAAAGAGGAGAAATGTGGTACAACTTCAGCTCAAGTGGGGAAAGGGAGACTGGTAAAAAGCGTGTGGTTATGCCCAGGGCCATAGGCTGACAGGGTTCAGGACTGTGTTCACAAGTCTGCTGTGCTCTCTGTAGACTGATTTGCTGGCAAGGGCTGGAGGACTGGATGAACAGGTGGACTGGAACTGGTAAGGGAGCTCACTGTCTGTATGTGTTTGGGTGATTTCTGAGTGGGGAACACTTCTAAGCAGATGCACATTGCTGCTGGATTTATCTGTGCCCATCTGTGTTCTGTGAGATGTGGACACTACACAGGAGCAAAGCCTTCATGGCCCAAGCATCTGTGCCAACAGTCACGAGCTGTGGTGTTCTGCAGACAGCTGACTGTGTACAGGGGTGCAGAGCCAGTTGCAGTATGGAAGGGAGCACAAGGGACACACAGGGACAGTTGTTTGCTGGTCTCCAATATCAGAAGCCGTAAGATTTTCAGCAAACAAGCTCTGTTTCTTGAGGAAGGTGTTGAATCTCGACCCTGCTGCAGGTATGACATCCTGTCCCCAGGGGAGATGCAGAGGCTCTCATTTGCACGGCTCTTCTACCTCCAGCCAAAATATGCAGGTGAGTGACTGACTACAAAGAGGGGAGAAAAAAAGACAAGGCCTTTGTTATACAGCAAAGCTGGTACAGAGACAGCTTGTGCTAGGAGCATGCTTTGTCTTGGTCATTATTTTCACAGCATAGCACACAGAGGATCCATTTGTGAAATGTGAAAACGTTTCATTATTTGTGTGGACGGTGGTAAATCAAGAGGCTGTACATAAGACATATTCTTCTTGGGGAACTGGTGATTAATGTTCATGGTCCATGTCCAGTGGCACCAGAAGAACTTTGTCAGCCTGCTCACCAGTTGCTGTGCAAAGAATTGCATGTGTTGGGGAATATGGCAGCAGCTGTCATATCTGAAGCTCTCGAGCATCTGTACGGTTGTGGGGCAGTATGGAAGGTTTAGCCCTGATGTGGCAAAAGAAGACAAGGAGCAGAGGGAGAAACAGTCCTGAGGGACCACAGAACATCTGTGATTAGCTAATGGGATCAATTCCTTAGGCTCTGCTGGGGGCTTGAGCTGTTGGAGGACTTGCCATGAGGGCCAGGTTGGATGTGGGTGAGCAGAGCCAGTTTCAGTAGCAGGTAGCTACATGTAAGTACCTCTCTTTCCCCTGAGGCCTGGGGCACAGCTAAGTGATGTCTGGGCAGAAGGAACCTGTGGATTGCAAACTAAAAGCTGTAGAGATGATTTGAATTTATTTGCTCCAGGTATGTAGTATTTACCCTTAATAGTCAGGAAGGTGCCACAGGCCATCCTACATACTCCATGTAGGGTCTGTGCTGGATGAGTACACTGACTGCTGTTTGGCCTGGCACTCTGGCACGTGGTCTGCCTGGAGAAGGCCATGTCTTGGCTTTTGCTATGATGGGGATGAGGCAGTGGTGGATAGCTGTTGAGGGAGAGGAATGAAGTGAACAGTGTGGTTTGGATGGATTCAAGTACTTGAGGGGAAAGACAGCTTTCCTAGTTGCCTGTCACCAGCTGTGCCAGAAGAATACCAGAGTTCTTAGGTTTTTCCTCACTTGCTTTCTGCAGATGCTCTTGGTGAGCTCCAGTTATTATGTGAAATGTTCTTGCGAGTTGCTCTCCTTGCCTACAGGAGATGTGTGGTTGGGAGAGGATTTGTGGGGCTTATAGCTTTTTTTTCAGTGTTAGATGAAGCCACCAGCGCCTTGACAGAAGAGGTGGAGCATGAACTGTACCGTATGTGCCTTCAGCTGGGCATGACACTGATCAGTGTGGGACACAGACCCAGCCTGGAAAAGGTGAGACAGGGAGGCAGCGCTTCATGCCTCCCTTGCAGTGGTGAGGTAGAGAGGGTCTCTGGCAAGCAGAGGGGAGTGACTGAGGCTGGAGGACCTCACTGTGGGTGGACTGTGCCCTTGTAGAGACATCCCTCAATGTGCTATTGAATTGCAGTTCCACAGCTGGATTTTGAAACTTCATGGGGAGGGAAGATGGGAGCTCACTAGATGTGAGAAGATGAAGCGGCTCCCCTCTGAGGAAGAATACTGAAGAACATGCCCTTCTCTGGCCAGCCACAGAACCTGCACATGTGTGGAAGAGCTCTCAATAGCAGACATGGAGCTGCCAAGCCAGCAGGTGTGTCAAGCAGTGCAAGACCAGTTCTGGATTTTGCTGATGGACACAGAGTGTGTCTGAACTCATGGTGTGGAATTCTGCCAAGAGTAGACACAGCTATGCCACCCTTCTCCCATCCTCCTTCTGCCTCCCTGGCTCTCACAAGAGAAAGGAGCTGAGCTCCTAGGCCGCCCTGAGAGAAGATGCTGCCTCATGGGTCTTGTAGAAACAACAGCCAGAGAAACCTCCACTTTGTCTGGAATACATTGGTGTGAGGCTACAATGCAGCCTCCTTTTCTGCCCTCTGTGCCTTGCGAGGAGCTCTGTCTTTGATACACAACTCTGCAGAATAGATTTATGTGCCTTTTGGCTCTGTTCAGAATTGTGTTTTCCAGCAGGAGACAAGGGGAGGAGAATGCTAGCACAGGGCATGTCTCTGCTCTCTTTACAACACACAGCTACAGGTGAAAAGAACATTTTTGTATTAAAATGTGGGGCCTGTTTTCAAACTGGTTTTATGGAGAAGAGTCAATATTTGTTAACAGGACTGTTGCATGTTTTCTTTCTGGGCTTTGCTTTGGAGGAGATGCTTGTATATTGGCAATGGTCCTGTACAAGACTATTGCAATAGAGCAAAGCAGAGGTAGGAGTAGTATCCCTATCCAGGACTGGACATCTTGCCTGCTGCTACCTCTGCAGCTACTGCAAGGCACAAGGAACCTCAAGGAGGGATTTCTGCCCTCTGCTTTCATGGAATGAAACAGCCTATCTCCCCTTACTTTTTTGCCTATGATGAGTCATGTTCTCTCTCTGTCCACATGGGTGTATGGAGACAGGTTTTGAGGGTCTCCTGTGTTGTGGAGAGGTCACTTCAAGACAGCAGTGGAGGTGTGATCTGAGAACTTACTGGGCACCACTTGCTTAGTGGTTTTTCTGGATATTTTCCTGGGTTTCCTGCAGTGAAGGAGGAGGAGGTGGCTACTGGCAGAGCCAAGCTAGTGGCCCTTCTGCCGCTCCACAAGGTGCTTGTGTCCCTCTATGATCTGCTGCACAGCCTCATGGTCATCCAGGGTGGTTAGGTCCCCAAGCTCACTGGCCTTGTCCTCCACAATCTTCCGTAGCACCCGACGCATTATCTTACCCGAGCGTGTCTTGGGCAGCTGGTGTGTGACCTATGAAGGGGAGGAGCAGAGTCAAGGCTGAGAGAAAGGGCTTGGCCAATCTGCCAGTGTGGGTGTTGGACCAGTTTGCTTGTGTTACCTGAACATAATCTGGAGCTGCATACTTAGCAGTCTTCTTTGAGATGAGCTCCTGTAGCTCAGCAGCAAGAGTCTCTTGTGTGTAGCCACTGTCCTTCTTCTTCAGCACAACAAACACATAGGCTCCTGGCAGAAGGACCGCCAGGTTACTGAGCACAGTGCATACCATGCCCCTGAGACCTGCCTGGACCTAGTGCCAGGAGAGCCCCTCTCTGCTGGTAGCCTCAGGGGATTCTCTGTAGCCAAAACTGCGTGCTTTTGGCCACACAGAAGCACTGCTGCTGCCACCCTATGCTGCTGCCATCTTAGAGCTGGTTGGTGGGCAGGTTGTGATGGATGTGCTGAGATCCCCATTAACATGCTGTGTGGTGTGGACACAGCACTGCTACCAGTCCCACTTCCCACTGCAGTGCCACAGCCCCAGGAGATGTTTTGGAGCAGGAAAGAAAGCATCTTACCTTCTCCCTTGATCTCGTGTGGGTAGCCAATGACAGCAGACTCTGCCACTGCCACGTGGTGATTCTGGAAGAGAACAGGGAAGGGGTTTGACTCGGTGTTTTTGGCAGGCTGGCTGCTCCCTGGAGCTGCCCTGACCTGACTTGACAGCTGCAGCCCACAATAATGCAGGTAGTTAAGGAAGGACCTCAGATGGCCTTGCCCTTTTTCCTTCCTGCCTCAGTAGGTCTGCAAGCACTGCTCTTTTCCTCCTGCCCCTGACTGCTTTAGTTTGGATTATTTTACCTCCCACCCACATCTCTTACCACAACATTCTCCACCTCTGCAGTGCCCAGCCGGTGTCCACTGATGCTAATGATGTCATCCAGCCGTCCTGTTAGCTGGTAGTAGCCCTCACTGGTACGATACGCACCATCCCCAGTGAAGAAAAATCCTGCAGTAGCCAGAACCATGCCACAGTCACTTGTTGGGGGGAGCATGTGAGCTGCTCAGCAGCCATACTCTCACATTTCCCATCCTCCTCTCTGCTGGCTTCAGGTCACTTCCTCAACTGCTCAGGGTAAATGTGTCTACCTTCCTTGTTAGTCTTTTGCCTATGTTGGTACCTGCTCTATCATCAGGCTCCTATCCTCACTCTGCAGTGTACTGGCTAATGCTGTGCCTGTCTCATCACCATGTGCTGGGGGCACTTGGCGCCAGTGCACGTGCCTGTCATCTTGCTGCTTCTTTTCGCATTACATCAAGACAGACACACTTGGGCTTGCTCAGTGCTCTGGGTGAGTCACAGAGGCTGACAAGGTTTGCAAGAGATGTAGCAAGAGGTCTGTGCTCAAGGGGACTGGGGGCAGAAGAACAAATCCACTGCCTTAAAACAAAGTGTGATCCAGTTGGGAAGGTTGGTGAGGGGCAGTCCTGTGATATCCGACCTGGGGAGATGAAAGGCTTCAGGACTGTGGAGGGTCTCTGGAAGAACAAAGGAGCAGTACCAGCTCTCCTGAATCCTGCCCCATACAGAATGCCAGCAAGTGGACCCAACCATACCCAACCAAACATGTGCAAGTGTCTTGCCACATGTTTTCCTTACCTGGATAAGAAGTCAGGTAAGTTTTCAGAAATCTCTTGTGGTCATTGTAAATGGTTCGTGCCATACCGGGCCAGGCTTGTGAGATGCAAAGAGCTCCTGAGACATCATTTTCCAGAAGGACTTTTCCCTGTAAAATAGTTACCTTTTAGTAACCGCGGCTGAAGATACTTGGGATGTTTGGGTACTGTCTGTTTAACAGCGCTGTGGTGGAAATGTCAGGGAGGGCAGTGAGGAGGGTCCTGTGTGCCTCACTTCAACAGAACAGGCTTAGTCTCTCCCAGCATATGCCTGCAACAAAATGCCTCCCATGGTGGGATGCAAAGCCTCTCCAGGGAGACTGGCTGTCCCTGCCCAGCCCTGTCCTTCCTTGAAAGATGGGCCAGGGAGCCCAAACACAGCTTCTCTTGTCAGGACAGTGCAAGCTGGACAACAACTCAACTTCTGCACTAGCTGGAAGAACATCTTCCCTGTTTGTCCCTTTCCAGTAAGAAAGGTTGCTGTCTAGCAGAGATGAGCAGGAAAGACATGCTTACAGATTTCCACTCCCATCAGCAAGTACACACGGCAAGCACCTGGGGGAACGGGGGCTGAGCCAGTGCCTGGACTGCAGGTTATAAACATACCTTGTCATCCAAGATAGAGGGGCTGATCCCAAAAAAGGGTCTCATAGCCATGCCTGGAAGAATTTCAGCTCCAGGATTAGAAGGACGGGGTGAGATACAGATGCCTCCTGTTTCTGAAGGAAAAGAAACTAATGGTCGTCAAAGTCAGGGACAAAAGGAATGCCAAGTAGCACTGCTTGGCCAACAGCCTTTGCCCTGTCCCTTATACACACTGCACAGGCTGTGGCTGGCTTTGCCAGAGTGCTGGGGAAGGAACTTTGCAGAAGGATGATTATGCTTATTTAGTTCAGCAGGGATCTGTTGAGATGTACCCTGAAATCCCCATGTTTATCTAGGTTAGCTTTAAAGGCCATTTTTCTCTTTTATGTTTGGGTGCTCTAGGGCCCTTACAGCCTTGCTCATACAAGACTGTGAGCAACAACCACTATCACTTGGCCAGTAAAGCAGCAGGTCACTCCTAAAGCCTGGGCAAGCAGAACCTGGAACAAGGAATCATATGCATCTCACCAGTTTGCCACCAAGTGTCCACTACTGGGCATCATGTCTCGCCGACCACACGGAAGTACCATTCCCATGCCTCCTTGTTGATGGGTTCCCCCACTGCAAGGGGAAAAACAATGGGGCAGAGCAGAAATAGTGCAGTCTCCTGACTCTGGGGTCTCATGTGCTGCTACTCTTGGCATTTGTGTGAAGAGACATAATGTGATGTCCAAGGATTTGCTGGCCCAGCCCATTTTGCTGCACTTACCTGAGCCAAGCAGTTTAAGAGAAGAGCGGTCATACTTCATCACCCATTCATCGCCGTATCTCAGGAGCAGGCGGATGGAGGTGGGTGCCCCATAGAACTGGTTAATTCTTAACCTCTGTACGGTTTCCCAGTAGCGGCCTGGAATGGAAACAGGGCCGGTAAGCATCCACACAGGTCCTCCCAGCCCAACACCAAGGCAGAGAAAGAAGAGGTGAGAGCAAAGGCTCTCCAGCAGCACCGGGACCCTCAGCCAAGTTAATCATATGGTGGGAAGGATGGAAGCAGTTCAGGAGCAGCAGCCCCTTTTTCTTCACATCATCTAGCTCTGCTACCATTCCTTCTGCAGGGAGGGAGAGGGATTAACACCTCCACCCCTGGAGAAGCAGCAGTGGCTTCCTAAGCAGAGGAAAAGACTTCCCCTTGCAGCCCACGGGCTGCTGCTGAGGCAACAGAGCCTTTGCTGCTCATCTCCTGGCATCAAGCTGCCAGCTCCCTGCCTGCTGTGGATCTCAGGGTGCTGTGGAATGTCCCAGCTCCACTGAGTCACCTCACTCACCAGGGTCAGGATAGACAGGAGTGCTCTCAAAAAGGACAGTGGTACCACCATTGCAGAGGGGGCCATAGACCACATAGGTGTGTCCTGTGATCCAGCCGATGTCTGCCACACAGCCAAAGATGTCCCCGTCCTGGTAGTTGAACACATACTGAACAAGAAAAGAGAGGCAGTGAGGGGTTCCACCTGAGCCTGCACTCCTGGCAAGGGGCACAACAGGGAGCAGTGTACTCTCTGTCAGCCCTAACTCTACTGTGTTCTTCTGTCTTCCTACCACCCCTGCAGGGACACCTTCTTCCTGCAAAGAGGTTTTTTAAAAAAAAAAATCAGAAAAAAAATAAAATTAGTTAAATAAAATTGAAGTTATAAAAACCCCAAAACTGTGAAGCTGCAGGAGACAGACACTTAAAAAAAACCCCACATACAAATTTTCTCTTTTCCAATGGTGAGACATACAGCCTTTCTTTCCTTTTGCTGGTATCTAGACAAGGCTGATCCCAGTATCCTGAAATACCCAGAACCTTCTGGGTAAGAAAGGTGCCTCTGTACTTACATGACCATGTGGAAGGAGAGGAGTTGTAGGCAAGGACAAAGTGGCGGAGGACTCCATGAGCCTCCTGTAGGCACTGCTGGACTTCAGAAGGACAGTAAACACTCAAAACCCCCTGAGCTCAGCAAGGAGCCCAGCACAGGAGCAGTGAGGCAGCAAGCAATCACCATGTGATGCCTTGGCCCAGAGCAACCCCAGCCTGCCCACAAGAGTTGGAATCTCTCCATCTCAGCTGGGTGAGTGCAGTGCTGTGCCTGCAGGCAGAAAGCAAAACAAGCTCTTCTTCCCACTGCCCCATTTATTCTTCATGAGACCCTTTGGCTGCAAGGCTGGATCATGAAGGAATGATGACTGCCCTGTGCAGGGCAGAGCTGAGTGCTGTCATATTGGCAGCAACACAGCCAGCTTCCTAAAGCACTCGTCTTCATTTCATTTACTCAGTGCCAGGAAAGCTTCCTAGGGGCCGCTCTCCCACTAGCCTATCACTTCTTGCTGTTTCTGATTCCTGTGGTTTCAGACCTGACTCATTTCTTCCTGCAGCTCCCGGCTGACTTTCATCTGGGGACTCTGGGGCCTCAAGTGTTCAGAGGTGCCATAATGGAAGCTTCTTTTAGTTCTTCTGTCTCTTTTTAGTGGAGCAGTGAGTTATGGTAGCAGAAGTCTGCCCCACCCAGCTGAGGGATCTAAGTGTGTCAGCTCTGTGTCCAGGTTTTCAGTGCTCCTGGGAGCAAACATGGCCACATGCTGCTGACCCCCTGCTTTGCCATTCTGGAATGACAGCCCTGGCTCTTGCAAACCTCTGATGGTCTTGAGAGGGCTTCCCAGAGGCTTTGCACTGGATAAAGTTGAGCTTGTAATGCAACAAGGAGCATTTGTCTTCCCTGCACTGCCTGTCAACTGCTGGCTCATGAGCACTTTGTGGTGGGGATCCATTACCTTGTGTGTGAGAGCAGCAAACAGCAAGTAACCAGCTTGGGAATGAACCAAGCCCTTGGGTTTGCCAGTACTGCCTGAGGTGTAGAGAAGACACAACATGTCTTCACTGTCCATGACAGCAGGCTCACAGCATGCATCCTCCTTCATCATCTCCTGCAGGAAAGAGCACAGCAGTTCTGTCAGGGTCTCACAGCCTCCCCTGTGTCATCCCCACACCTGCTTGTGCACCTCTCTCCCAAGTCTCCCTCCCCTCTGAGCACTTGTAGGGAGCACCCTGCTCCCTACAAACATCTTTCAGAAGAAATGCATGGCAGCAGCTCACCTGTTCAGAAGTTGTGCTCCATGCTGGCAGCCTAGCCACCCTGTGTGCTATGGATAATTGGAACGTGCTTGGTCTGCCAGCAGACCCCTGTGTGACAGTGTACTAGCAGCCCATGTCTCGTGTGTTTGTAGGTCCCTGTCCACCCTGCTATGTACTCTGGTTTGCACTGCATGCCCCTGACAGTACAGGGCTGGTAGTGTGGGAACACGTACCAGTGGCCCATTCTGATGGATACTGGGACTGTCCTGAGCTTGTGTGCAGCTCTGACTGCTGCTATGGGACAGTGTTCCCAAATTCTGTCAATGCCAGCAAAACTGCTGTGGCCAGGTGAGATCCTCTCCACCCAGTGTCCCTGCACCCAGAGCAAGCACTTTGCCCAGGAGAAGTGGCAAAATCACTGGGCAGCCTCTCACCTCCTCCAGGGGCACATCTAGAGCTGTCATGGGAACCTTGCTGGTGGTCCTCATGGAAACCAGAACCCGTTTCACTCCAGGGCACTGCTTCACAGCCTGGTCCACTGTCTTCTTTAGCTCAATAACCTTGCCACCTCTTAGCCCCTGGTTCACTGTAATCACTGTCTCTGACTGGGCTGCAGAAGACAGAAGAGCCACATAAGCAACTCTGCCCCTCTCTACCAGCCACAGAGCAGTTTGGCTCCACCATGACCTTTCATCTCTCTCTCTGTCTCCGAGCCCTTAGTACTCATGTCCTTCACTTAACAAAAACAGCAGCTTTGCATCTTGGTTTTCCATTCATTTCTGCCTGTGTTACATCCCCTTACAGGAGACATTGTATCCCAGTCCTTCAGTCCCATGGATGAAAGAGAAAACCTGTTCATCCCATGGGCTGGAATGTATTTAGTGAGCTCATGCCATTTATTGGGTTGCTAGTACCTGCTCCATGACTATGCATTATGTCAGGTTACTCTCAGAGAGCACAGGGAGTCTCACTCAGAAAACCTTTGCCATCCACACAACCCTGAGTCCCCCTGAGCAGCTGAACCAACAAGCTCAGCACTTGGAAGTGTGAGCTTCCCAAGGGAAATATGTCACTGTTACCCAGTGCCTCTTACCATCCTGGATCCTGTCAGCGAGAGACTCTGCACTGAAGCCAGCAAACACCACAGCGTGCACAGCCCCGATGCAGGCACAGGCCAGCATGCTAGCCACTGCCAGTGGGCATGGGGGCATGTAGATTGTCACCCTGTCACCCTGCTTCACCCCTTGCCGTTTCAAGGTATTTCCCAGGCGGCACGTCAGCTCCAGCAGTTCCCTGCCCAAAGAAGCAATGACACAGTTGGAGGCTTTCTTGCAGATCTTACCGGCATGCGTAAAGATGGGGGGCCTCAGGGTCACAAGGACACAGCTTATATCCCTACATACCCTAACCCTTCTCACTCTAGAAGACCATGATAGAGCTGTAAAAATCAGTGGGAAGGAAACAAGAGAGTCTCTAACATAGACCGCTATTTATGGAAAAGACATAAATTAGAATGATTTCTGTACAACAGCCACTGGCAATTCCTCTGGCTCAGGAAACCTACAACACCTCAGCTGATTTTCTGCACATTTCTTACCAACCTGTACAACCAGTGTGACACACTACCCTGCATATCTGGAGGTTACATGTGAGAAGTTAGATTATCTTTCCCCAAAACAGGGTTCCTTGCTTAACTAAAGCTGAGGTCAAGAAACAACAGCTGTAGGAAAGCAGTGAGCAGAAAAATGTCTCCCCCAGAGAAGTCCCTCCCAGAAACCACAGCTTGGCTCTCAGTGAGTCATTTTATGGAAGGGCTCTCCATGCATGGGGATTGGGAGGAGTGGCTGGTCATATTTGTCGTGTGAGGCCTGAAGTCAGAGAGGACAGAGGGACTTGTTTGGTGTGCAGAGGGATTTAAGTGAATTCTGTGGCAGTGACTCAGAGAGCAGGCAATTTAAGCTGGAAGGTGGGAGACCCCAGACCAACCTAGCAGGGCTGGACAGGCAGCCACCCCAGAGAGCCAAATCCAGCAGCACTGCTGACATGAGGATGAGTGTGGGATTTCTCAATGCATTTGCAGCTGTGAATTTGCCTTCCTGGTAGAGCACTTACCCAGAAGTTTAGATAACAGGAACCTGGGTGGGAAGGCACATGTGTGACTTTCCTGTGTGTCTTACCTACAAGCATTGCAGTGCTGCCCCAAGGGGCTTATATCTGCCTCCCCAGCTGGGCAGGGATTCCTCAGGGCCCAGGAGATTTAATCAGGGGGTAGGCTGAAGTTTCAGATCAGCAAAAGCAAACCAACAGCTACCATACTCTGGATCTGTGTGAAGGGATGCTGCATTCCCTCACATGACAGACATCAGCAGATCAGCCCTGTGCAGTGTTCATACATGGTACAATATGCCTCTCATATGTTGAGAGGTAATTACTGACCTGTATGTCACCCCTACCTCCTCTCCAGGTTCATCCTTCTCCCAGATTAAGGCCACTTTGTCTGGGGCTACATGGACGTGACGGTCCAGACAATTCACTGGAAAGGAAAACCCAGTAAAATGGACAGAGCAACCCTCAGTACCTCTTACCTCTCATAAAGCCAGCACTGGCTGTCCCATTTTCAAGTCAAAGTCAGGGCTGTGTGTGAGTCTTAGCATTAGCCTTGGGCAACCTTTGTGGATACCAGCCAGGAGATCACAAGCACCATCCCAAGCCTGTTATGCTCCTCACCAGTCCAACACCTGCCAATCCCCACTATCAGCTTCCTCCTTAACTGTGACCTCATGCAGTCCAGAGCAGAAAACACCTGAAGTCCCTTTGGAGGTCACATCCCCAGTGCCCTCAGAGTGCTGACAAACATTAACTAAGCCGTCACTCCACCCAGCACTGCCTTGCAGCTGCCTCTGGGGTGAACTAGGGCAGTTTTTAGTGGTGGTGCTCCTAAAAAACAAATGAAGGACAAAGTGAAGCTCTGCACTGGAAGGCTGCAGAGTGCATTTGTCCAAGATGGAAAAGAGCCAGGGTAAATACAGAGTGCACAGCTTCTGGCTTTCCAGGGACATTGTAAGCTGAGGCTTTGGCTGCAGTTCTTCCATGTACTTTCCCACATTGTTGGCTGCTGCAGTTTCCTCAGAAGCCTTGTTCCACTCTCTGTTTTCCTTAAACTTGCTAAAGTTGTGGGATGATGCAGCAGCCCCAGTTTGCATACCAAATTTTTTCTCCTGACCATTTGTAGTTTTCCAGGAGAGAAAGAAATGCATATAAAGGGAGAAAAAGTAAGATGTCAAATCCCAAAGGCAAATAACTTTCCCCAAATAGATTACATAAGATCTGATTTTCTCAGAGGTCTGTCTTGTATTTTGAACACAGGGACCAACAGCACTGTGAACAGGACATGGTGTGGACCTGTGTCCACACAGTGTCCAAGGACCACCCCGTGTCCTCCTCTGATAGCCCACCTAAGGCAATAGCCCCAGTCCACAGAAGAGCCTCCCACTACAGTGGTGACAGTATGGCTCATTTCTCCTGTATTTTGCTTTCTACAGATACATCTTGCCTCCTCTGAGCAGGAATGCCCTAGAGCAGCCCTGCCTGCTGAATGCACAGGGTTTCAGTGTTAGAGCCTATGTCCTGCAGGACAGAGCTACTGCACTGCAGTGGGATCCATGGGGGCTGAGGGAGAGCAGCTCCCAGCACACACCATTGCAGCTGCAACCTCTCCGATGAAACCCAGCTGCTTCCTTAGGGTCAGCCACAACCTTACACTACAGCCACTGCAGGACAACTGGACCTTTTGGGGATGCCCCTCTCTCCAGACCTTTAACTCTGTGCTCTTCTGATCCATTCCCAGGGCTGAAGTCATGCACACAGAAGCACCTGCAAGCACTTGGTACAATCCCAGGCCCATCTCCTTCCTTACCTGTCACATTCAGCTGCCCCCCCAGGAACCAGGAGACTCTGCCCTGGCACAAGTCGCAGTCCTGGACAGAGTGGAAGGGGGTGATCCAGGTGAGCCGGCTCCTTCCTAGTGCTCTCCAGAAGATGTCACTCTGCTCCACTGACACCTTGTACAAATCTTGGTGGTCCTTGGGTCTGGGGAAGGCGATGGCTTCAGGCATGTAGGCAGTGAGAGGCCCGTGGCTCCAGGGTCTGGCAGCCACCAGCCCAGAAGGGTATCTGGGAGCCTGAGAAAGAGCTTTGAAGCAGCAGGTCCTGGCCAGCAGCCTGGCCATCACTGCAGGGTATCTGCCTCTCACTGAGATGGATACCTGCAGCCCTCAGGTGCTCAGGACACCTGGTCCAGGCAAGACTCAGGCCTCTGTGGAAGGTGGGGCTACGTGGCCCTGGGCTGACTGGACACAAAACAGATCTCTCACACAGGGAGCCCAGGCACTGCTTCTGCCCTGCCTTGTTCCTCTCCTCCTCTCTTCCAGAGCACTATGGGAAAAAAGAAATCCAATCACTGTAAGGGAGGGAAAAGAGGTGGGCTGTAGAAATATTTGTCTGAAAATAACCTTCATGCTAATCTGAGTCCTGACAGCAGTTCTTGAACAGGAGCCAGGTTAAACGTGTGCCTGGGCTCTCCTCAGGGACCAAGGTGCCTGGGCCATGCTCCAAGAGCCTGCTCCTTCTTTCCTAGGGCTGCACTGCATCCCCAGAGCCATCTATTTCATCCCCACTCGCCTCCCTCACAGCTCCATCTATTCATCACCATCCCCTCCCTTGCCGCAGCACCCCCACTGCATCCCCCCATCCTCTGCTGGCCACAAAGGCACCTTGGGGCAGGTCCCTGTAAATCTTAGGGCCACCCCCATGCTAGTCATGAGTGATGGCCAGAATTAATGCCCATTTCTGGCAGAGCACTAGGCTGTGGTGGGCCAGGGAAGGTTTTTCTCACATAGCTGTCAGCTGCAGGAGGGGAATATTGCATCCCATCCCACCCACCTTGCTGGCTGGCTGTCAGAGCTGTCCCTCTGGCAGGTGGGACTGGGCTCTCTGCCTCCTCCCAAGCACTAGAGAATGGCTGTGCCACCCACCAGCTGGGCTGGGAGCATTCAATGAGGCCATGGTGGAGCAGCTGGGGATGGTTTGGCATGAAGCATTGCTGCCCATCTCCTCATGCTGAGACCTCCCACCACCCACCATAGCAGAGCTCAGCTACCTCCCTGCCTCCAAACAGAGGGTTTTTTCTGCCTTCCTTTCCTTCAGGGCCTATATAGGTAGGTTTTTTTAAGGTAAAATTTGCAGGATTCCTTAATGTCATTGACCAAATTCCCTTTTTTTCCTAGGAGGCACAAGAGAAGAGCAGAGAAAGGCTCTCCCTGCAAGTAGGGTTGTTCTCAGCCAGGGACACCTAAGGAATCAACAGTAGAGATGACAGGATTAGTAGATCTCCTCTTTGCTCTTCAAAGCACAACAACCCTCAGAATCTATGGTGGACAGGCTGGACACCAGTGTGGGAGACAGACACTATTTCCCATCAGGTGCACTCATCCCAGACCACACACCTGTTTTGTGTCAAAGGCATCCCGATCTTGGTGGGAACGTACAAGGACCTTGTCCCTCTGGGGAAACACAGACCTTTGGGCCTACAGTGTCTCAGTGTCTCTACCCTGTCCCTCTGGGGAAACACAGACCTTTGGCCTACAGCCTCTACACAAAGTCAGGCCAAGCAGCCTCATTGTTCCACAGGTCTCTTATTTCCTATGCACCTCACCATTTTTCCTGTCCCTGGAAGACGTTAGGTTTTTGCTGCAGACCATTCCCAGACTCTCTCAGCAGGGCGGGTGACTCCTTACCTGGTGTCCTGCTTTAACAAAGTCTGCGTTTCCCTTGGGGAGGAGCCCACTGCCGCAGGGGCGGTTCCCTGTGGGGCCTGCAGAGCCAATCAGCTGCCTAGTTTGAAGAGCCAATCAGCTGGCTAGTTTTGAAGATTGACATCCAGTTAAACCACTCAAGAAGAGTTGCACACGCCTCTGTGGAAAAGCAGGTTTAAAAACGAGCAAAGCCCAGAAGCTCTCTTGGCTTTCGGCCTTTGGGCAGGTGTGTGGCTGGGCTGGGCCGTGCTGGGCTCTGCTTGACGCTGGCCCCTTCCCGGGAAGCCCACCAGACCCCATGCTGGCAGGGCGGCTGGAGCCCCTTCCCGGCAGAGCCTGCTGGTCCTTTTTTGCCAGCGGTGCCACTGGGCCATGCCACTGTTGGCCATCCCAATGCTAGGTACAACCGTGAGACCGCGAGCAGAGCTGGGAGTGGCCCCGTAGTTGACACTGGAGGCAGCCCCAAGGCCAGGAGCAACTGGGGCCGGGAGTGGCCTCCGTCATCCCGGACCAGGAGCGGCCACATGGCCAGGGCTGCACGGCCAAAATCGGCACAACCGGGACAGCGGCACACGGCTGTGGCTGCCTTGGCATGGCTCACAATGAACTTTGTTTAAGCTGTTTTTTGGCAAGCCATGCTGTGGACAGAAGGACAAAAATGGCTGCAGCAGCTTTTCCTGTTTTCAGTGCTCCACATGAAGAAAAGCACTGAGTAGAGCCAGCGGCCGGCACAGCTCGCACGGTGTCGGCGGAGACCACGTGGCCAGCAGCGAGAGGCACGGCGAGCGATCTCTCTGATGCAGAGCCTGGATGAGATCAACCTTTCAGCACTGCAGAGCTCTATAAAAACTGTTTCAGTTGATTAAGCTTGAGAACAAATGGGCCTACAAACACTGGTTCTCTCCCGAATCAGGAAAAGGTAAGGGTGAAGACACGTAGAGAAAAAAACATGGGACACTGAGGTCAGTAAAAAAGGAGTCAAATTCTGGACAGGACGGGATTGAGGAGACGCCTTAGTTTTGGGCTGAAATTCTTTTGTAAGGCTATGGTGAAGATATATTTGATATATCAGACTTTTTTTTTTCCCCGTGAGTCATGGAATGCATTGGATGGCATGTAGCGTTCTAACCACAGCCGTGAGCAGAAGCATCCATTTTGAAACAAGCAGATGTTGCAGCTGCTGTGATCCAATGAGAAGCTTGAACAGAGAGAGATGAGAGACAGGAACCTTGCCCAGGAATAGAAAGAAGAAAACCTCTGTTCCCAGAGATGGATGAAAAGAACTTTTGCTTTTATACTGGAACAGCTCATCCTTAAAATAATACCCCATAAGTTGACATGGCCCATGAATGCAGCTGTGGGAAGGCTGCAAGAGATGGGAGGGACTTCACAATTGCGAATTTCTGGACGGCTGCTATATGTGAAAATTAAAAACCACAAGAGAACTGTTTCTTGTGGAGAAGTCTCCATGGCATGGCAAGAGAGACTCCTCTCCCTAAGAGAACTGAAGAAAGACTGTTTTAGAGGTTGCAAACTGACTTAAAGTCCCAGGTTTTGTCTCTTTATGTTTTCAGTGGGAGAGAAAAGAGGGTATGGGGGGAGGAGAAGTGTCCTGAAGGTTTATTCTGATTTTCTTTTTATATTTTTCTTTTAATTCTGTCAGTAAAGTTTTCTTTATACCCTTTAAAGTTTTGAGCCTGTTTTGCCCTCCTCCTAATCCATCTTGCAGCAGGAAATGAGTAAATTCTAGTGGATACATTGGTGTTTGGCCAGCACTAAACCCACTACACTGGTGACCCAGAATAGGCTTCCATTGCTCTCGAATTGGAGCTCACCTAGCTGTAAGTCCCGTGGGTGCCCTTCCCTCTCAGCCAGCTCCCCTGCACCTGTAGTGTGTGGCTGCTGCCCCAGCTCCTCAGGCCAGCGGGGCCCTGCAGCCTGTTCCTGGCAGAGGCTGAGCCTGCCTGGAGGTCTGTCTGACTCTCTTTACACCAGGGCACGTGTGATATGGCATGACCCAAAGCACCAGGGCTGTTCTGGATGCTGAGGTGACTTGTTCTTTCACCAGTTGTATGCCGTGACTTCTGCTCCAAGTACAAGCACATCCCTTTCAGTTTTGTATTTCACTGCAGAGAGAGACCCAAGCGCCATCTCTTCCGTGCCTCGGTGGGGAGGAAAGTGCAGACCTCTGGGCTGCTTTGGATCTCTTACCTCTCTCTGGCTACAACATGACATCCAGCTCCCTCTCAGCTTTGGCTGAACTCGCCCTCCTTGAACATTGGTAACTGGACTCATACACAGGATTCCTGTTTAGTTTTATTCTTCTTCATATCTTTACAGAAAATGGCACATAAATCACAGATGCTGGATGACTAGAAGTTGTTACAGCTCCATATCTCAAACACCTCAATACTGAATTATTTTCTCACTGTATATACATTATTTACACTCCATGGGCTATCATCTAACACGTCAAACGATCGGGAAACAAAGACGAACGGGTTGGATGACTGGGCTTAACCTTTGATGGAAGAAAAACAGTAGCTCTGGGGAAAGGGTGCTCACAGCTGAAAGCAGGACAGAAAGGGTCACCTGGAAGTCACTGTCCTATGGCTTTCAGAGGGGGAACAGTGCTTTACTGGGATGGGAAGGTGATGGTACCATGGAGTGAGCTTGGCTGTGTGGGTCTGCATGTGCTCCTATGGGATGTATGTACACGTTACAGGGTGTATCAGGGTGGGTGTGCATGGCTGTCATTCCCTTTAACACTCAGAGGGTGTGCTGGACAAATTTAATTCAATAAATACATTTAGGTGGATGTTGTTGTCTCACCTGGAATAATGTATTCAATAAATAAATTCACCATTCATCCCCTCAGCAGGGGTGTAGGATTTTGGTGTTTAGGGCAGAGTCAGACCCAGCCCTGCAGGAGCCAGTGAAATGGGCTGGGGTCAGCTCAGGGTGCCAGATGGGACCAGGGTGTCATGCCTGTGGGCTAAACTTGCCTCTCCCTGCCAAAGAGAGGGAAAACATAACTGCTCTTAAGCTGCAGTCCTTTCCCAGCGGAGATGGGAGCAGGGAGAGATGGGTGGAAGGTGCAAACCACCCTAGATGGATGGTCATCGTTTCATGCAAGCACTGCCATGGGCTTGTCCTGCTGCAGCCTGGGCCACAGGCAGAGGTGATGGCCAGCAGAAGGTGGCGTGTCTGCCTGGGGCACAGTGGGACAGGGCACAAGGGGAAAGGGCCTGGGCAGCACTGGGCAGAGATGTGTACCAAGGAGAGAGGCATGGCAGCAGGGAATAGGCTTGCTTCAGGATGGCAAATGGGGTTTGGGGCTGCAGCAGAAGGAGAAAGCTCCAGAGCCAGTCGTGAGGCTGAGGGGACCAGAGCCTTAGTGTCATTGGTGGCAGTGATGATGTGACATTTCCCGGTCCCCCAAAATGAAGGGGTGGGGGATGAGGAAGGCCTGGTGGGGTGGAGGAGTGAGGGGCTGGGGTATGCTCAAGGGGAGCAGGCAGTAGGCACCCCTGCCAGGCAGCCCCAAACACAGAGACCAGGGCCCCTCTCCCTGGCAGGGGTGGCCAGGGACACCTGGCAGTCCAAGGGGGAACATGGCCCCCAGAGGACACAGTGTCTGTCGGGGCTGGCTTCTGCCACCTCTGTTCCCCCTAGATCAACTTCTCCTCCTTCTGCGATGAGTTCAACTTCTCCGTCTGTCTCTCATCCTCTGCCACTGCCGCCTCCTCCCCTGTCTCCGGCTTCCTGCCTGGGGCTGGGGTGTCCCCGGCAATGGTCCCCAGGACTTTGGTGCTGTGCTCCTGAGCTTTGGCCCTGAGGGCAGCAATGCTGTTTTCTCTCAGTTCTTCCTGGGAAATGGTGGTTTTGGGATCAGGACCCCTTTCTTCTTTGTCACCTTTGTCAAGCTTGGGCAGGGCCTGGCACTCCACCTCTGTCTTCCTCCCCGCCTCAGCCGCTGCCTCCAGAGACTTTTTGTGCATCCCTAAAAAGAATTGTTGGTATTCGGGTTTAGAAAAGCGCCTGGGCATGGGAAAGCCATCTTGAACTGAAAACAGCAAAGATAAAAAGAGGCCAGAATTAAGGAAAAGCAGAAACCCTTGCTTCACACAGCAGTCATGGCGAGCCACTTGCTCTGGCCCCCGCACAAGGGCAGCCCAGCACCTGTGGACTGTGGCTGGTCCCAAAGGTCTATAATTACTCTCCCCTTCATTTCTCTCTGTGAGTCTGAAGCTAACTTGTTCCTGTATGGAGATGAGGGTCTCAGACAGCAGCATAGCTGCCTGAGCTTCACTGAGACTGAGGAGGGAGATCTCTCATTGGGAGGGATATTTCTATTTCTGTGTCAAACCACAACCACCCTTCTGTCTCTCTCCATTTCACACAGACAGAAGGACAGGACAGCCCATTGTCAAGATGCCAGATACTAGTTTTGGGGCAGAACCAGCCTGGAAGATCAGAAAGAGTAAAGCAAAGAGCAGGAGTGTGACAGGGTAGCTGCTACCTCCACGTCTGCACAGAAAACTGAGTGAAACTTGGGCAAAGACAGAGCATTTGGGAATCCTAGCACCCCATCCAGCATCACAGGGCTGGAGGAGTGAGACTGGGATGACTTCCTGCCATGGACAAGGATTGGAGCCCCTGCTCCAGAGCTGGGCATGAAATATGCTTGAGCCATGGGAAGGGAAGGTTAGCACCAGCCTGAGCATGTGCGCAAATTTGTATCCCAGCCAGATTCTGCAGGTCATGATCCAAGGTCCAGCAGGAATTTGGGATGAGTGGTCAAACCCTATTGACAAGGGTTGTTGGCAGATGGAGGCATCGAGGGTGGCAGGATGGGGGGACCTTGCCCTGCTGCCCCTCACCTATTTTCAACATGACTCTGATTTCTTCCCTGCATCCCCCTGTCTCTACCCCTTTGCCATCCCCCATGAAGCTGGCTGCTCTCTTACCCAGGAGCCAAGGGGCACAGGACTCCATGATGCCATCCTTGGCAGACTTGAGGATGGATTCAGGCAGCGGGATGGAGTGACGCACCATGGCACCGTAGAGCCCGTACTCAGCCATCACACTGCTCCTGCCCCAGCACTTCTCCCTCTTCCGCCATTTGGCCCGGCGGTTCTGGAACCAAACCTGGAGCGAGCAACAAGGAGGGACATGGTTTTTGTGCATGGAGAAGGCATGCCAGGCCCCTTCCCACGTGGGAACATGCATGTACTTCTGCAGCATGATGAAAGCAGAAGGGTGGATGTTTATCCCAAAGGCAATACAACCTCTTCCCCCATGCAACAGACATTGGGTATCTCCCCCTCCCTCCCTTGAAGCAGTGGAGAGGGCCAAGTGTGAAAGCAGGTCCCATCCCTCTCCACAGGATGTAATTAATTTGCCATTGCAACATCTTTTTTCTACTGGCTTTTGGCTCTCGTGCCTGGGATTTTCTTTTATTATTTGCTGTGTGTTTGAGCAGCAGTACAGGGCTGCAGGCAGCAGTGCCTGCAGGGAGGGCTGGGATGGGGGCGGATGCTCAAAAGAAGGGGGAAGCTGCTCTGTGCGCTTTGCCCTGAATTCCCAGTTTGAAAAACCCCTCATCTTCTCAGAAAATTGGCAGAATAATCTCTGAGCTGTGACCTGGGGGGCAGTGAGCAGGGAGGCAGGCAGCAATGGCAGGGAGGGGGTGATACTCGCAGAAATCTATTAGTGCTCTCTCTCCGATTTCCATTCCTCTTGTCTCCCTCACCCTCCTCCCCCTCCCCGGCTCCCCTCCCTTCTCCCCCCGAGCAGAGGCATCAGCTTTAGATGAAAAATTGCTTGAGGTCTATTCAGAAGGAGGCAAAGGAAGAGTCAGCCCCAGGGGCAGCCCAGGCCTGATTGAAAAATAAGTTAATTTCAGTTTGAATCGATGGGCCTCAGGCACTGAAATATCACGGGAAATTAAAGCAGCTGGTCCCCAGGGAACCTCGCCATTGACCTGCGCTAATTAATGCCATGGAGTTACCAGGCCCCTCTCTGAGAGGCAGTCCCTCCCTCCCCGTGGACACCCCAAACACCTCCTCATTTAACTAATTAGACTCACAGAAAATTGGGTGTTAATTTGTTTAGGATTTTTTTTTTCTTTTCTATTTTTCCCTCCCTTTCCCGGAAAGTACACGGCAGAATGGAAATGAATGTCGGGGTCTCGCTGGCAGATGGATGCTCGGGGTCACTCCGCAATCTTCTCCGACTTGATTGCTTGATTAGGTCGTTAGCACATTAAAAAAAAAAATTGCTTGCCGTCTGGCGCTGGCCTGATGAGTGGGATGAGGCGGGAATCGCCTGGGTAATTTATCTTTTTATACTGCAAAGAATTTGATTTCAATCTGCAGATATATGGAGGTGCCTTTGACACCTGTTTAACATTACAGAGCTGACAGCTTAACCCTCTCTTGTCCCCACCACTCGTTGCTGTGGGGGAGCTCAAGCTGCAGTGGGGAGCACTGGGGGTCTGTGCCAGTACCCCAGCTCTGCCACGGGGACCATAAGACTGATGCCACTGAGTGATGTCCTGGTCCCAGGTGGCAAGGCAATATCATCTCTTCTACCTGTGCAGAGCACTGAAACCTTATGGTAGGGACAGAGCTGTAGGGTAGGCAGATGGGTGGCTTGCTAACACTGATGACAGCCATCGTTGGTCATTCTCAGGAGCCCAGCCAGCCTGCTGCCCCAGACAGCTCTGTGGAATGGGTGGGGTGATGGTCCCACTGACTGTGATCCCAGCTTCTCCCAGCAGAAGACACTCTGTGCATGTCAGAGAGGATTTTACCAGGCAAAGGAAGGAGGCTGCTTCACCACATGTCACCTCCTCTGCATGAAAACCAGCGTGATTTACACTTTCATACTGCCGATCTGTAACCCCTGGACTGCAAGGGTTGCAAATCCTCCAGGGCATAAGCAAAGACCCTCAGGAATGCAGAGCTTCCTGTCTTCACCCTCTCCTCCATGCCTGTGTGAAATATGGGTTTGCTTGGCTGTGCAGTCAGCAGGATGCTGGCAGAGGGTCTCACTCCAGGTCATGCAATCCTCCCATTCCCAGAGCACAGGGTGCAGAGCTGCAGGTGCCTCTTTACTGATGCTTTTACCACTTGCCCTTTCTCTTCCCTCCCACCCTGATGCCTCTATCATACTCCTGCCTGCCTCGTGCTCCTCTTTCTCCCTGGCTGCGTCTCAGCCTGCCCCAGCACTGCCCAGTGCCACTCAGCCTGCTACCCTGGAGCATCCCCTTTTCCATGGCAGTGTTACGCAAATACTGGAGGCAGCAGAAGCTTTGCCAGCTGGCAGCCCAATTTTGA
This sequence comes from Pyrgilauda ruficollis, assembly GCF_017590135.1. Taxonomy (NCBI): domain Eukaryota; kingdom Metazoa; phylum Chordata; class Aves; order Passeriformes; family Passeridae; genus Pyrgilauda; species Pyrgilauda ruficollis. The sequence goes on along the minus strand of NW_024524155.1, from coordinate 2,068,332 downwards.
CTAGAGCTGGTAGAAAATCTTCAATCAAAAAATGCTGATTCAATCACACAGGAAAAACTGTGGCCAGCCAGTGGAAGTGTAATCAAAATTATCTATAGCTTTCTTCGGAATGCTGTATTTTAATCTCAGCTGCCTAAGACATGCAAAATCTATGCTTTAAAGCCAAATGAGAAAATCAAAATTGCATCAACATCTCAGTAAGACCATTCTGAGATTTCCAAAACCAATTTTTGTCATTTGATGGGAATTTCCTCTTGCTTTTGATTAGGAAAAATGAAAGTTTGAAATCCCAGAATGTTTAGCAGAACAGAAATCAGGAAGATTGACCTTCTTGCTTTAATACTAGGAATGATATCTTCATCTGAAGCATGAAATGAAGTGAATCCAATGGTGCTCAGTACTGTGTATTGCTGGGATCAGATCCCAGTCAAGCATCTCTGTCACAAGTTCATTGTGAGGAGCATTGAGTGACGAGCTGCAGCATGGCACTGGCAGCCCTCATGCCATTTCAAATCAGCAGGATTGTCCCCTGTGCCCTGTTTTTATGATTTTGTCCTCATTCAGATGGCTCCATCAGTGGGGCTTTCATTTACGACAAGCTATCAGTGATTTCTTCAAATGTATCGACGTGTTACCAAAATTTTCACATGCCTTGATTCTGAGCTGAATTGCATGGTGATTTTAGTAACTCAGAGCTATTTTCAGCTGTGTTGGTACATCAGTCACAACATCCAAATATGCAGTTATTTATTATTGGCACCTCACTTTTCCACATCTCTTGTGGTTTTGGTATTCTTTGGCTGTTTATTGTCCTTGCTTGGAGATATCTGCTCTACAGCTTCCTCTGACTCTGTAAGATTTGGTCTGCTTCAAACAATGTCTAAGTTTGTCCACATTTCCTCTTTCCCCTTCCCACCCAGGGACTGGCTCAGCTTTGTGAAATGCTTTACTGACATTGCTCTGTATGCTGCACCTTCTTCTCACTTGTTTCCATCTGGTTCTCTGTTGCACAGCCCAGGGTATGGTGTGAAGACTCTGCTTCTGCTTCCACATCTCCTGGGCAGTGGTGAAACCTTCTGATTAATTTTAGACTGAAGCATGTTTGTGCAAAGTTGTCATGATGTGATGTGCAGAGGTGTATTTTGGACCAATGTGTTACACCCCAAAAAGTTTCACACCTCTATTTTAACACAAACACCCTTTGTGAAATCTGGTAAGCTTGCTCCAGGAAGCCTATTCTCCAAAAACAGACAACAGAGAAAAGTGGACAGGTTTGTCTTTCAGTATTGCAAAAAGTGGGAATATTTCTAACTTTAACCATCATCTAATACTCACCTCCAGTGCCCACTGCCCAAAGCAATAAAAGTTCAGGCACTCTGTACTTAACTATAGGGTTGCAAGGGTTTTGGAGTGGGAATTTTGGAGTCAAGACTGGCAAGGATAATCTCAACAATTTTCTCCTCTGAATCACAAATGACAACTGATACTTCTTCAGATTATTGATGATGTAGAAGAGCAAATTGTAGGAGGAGAAATCTCTCATTTTGCAAGGGGACATAAGACTTGACACATCCTTGTTATCCACATTCATCATATTAGTTTGTTTACCAAATCAGTGTCTGAAACATTGTCTGCTGAAGAGAGAAATCTCCCTGAGGTTAGCCATAATTCAGAAATCTGAATTAGTGAAAGGATATTTTAAAACATCTGTGGTATTCCTATGTATTGTTTCTGGGTTTTTTCAACCTAAAATTTTCCATGGGTAACACTTATTTTCTTGGCAGCTACTTTCCAAGCTAGGGTAAAAAGACAGGAAAATTTGTATGGGAATTTTTTTCTTATTAATATAAAAAATATGTATTTTCCCTGCCCAAGCATTCCTTATCTATTAAAGGAAAATTCCAGGCTTGTTAATTGTGCGATTTTGCTTCAACAAATCCTGCCTTTGATACAGCACTCCAACAGGGCATTTCAAGGAGCGATGTTTATGGAGCCCCAGCCGGTGCCAGCCCCGAGCAGCACGAGCTGAGTGTCCGCTAGATGGCCACAGGCAGATGCACCTGCGGACACACGGACACGGACACACGGACACACAGCCTGCCCCTGCCAGGCTGCGGGGAGCAGCGCACGCAGCTGTTGGCAAAGCAGCCCCTAAAGCGAGGGGCGGAATCCCAAGAGCCCCGGAGCCACGCAGAGACCGTGTCCGCAGCACACGGACAGGCAGGTGTGTGTCCGCTGTCTGTCACTTCCACTCCTGAAGCACTCTGGGGGGTCACGCCAACACCTCCAGCTGCCCTCCACATCCACGGCCCTGTTGCTGTCTCAGTACCCAGTTCCTGCCGACAAATACACGTCTCCCTTTCTACCTCCTCCCTCTCCAACGCAAGACTTAACAATGATAGTGCTCAAAATTAAAACTTCCTCTGAGAAAACAGTGCTGTCCTCATCCTCATATCAGGCAGGACCTGTAGCCCTGGCTGGGTTCAATCTGAAGATGTGAACACTGCAAAGAGTGGCCTCATATCTTGCCTGGAGCATGTCCCCCCCCATACCCACGAGTGCTGGGGCTGTATAACCGACTGCCACGAGAGCATGCGGTCTGACTGTGCCCTGGCGCTTCCTCAAATCCCTCTGGTTTAGCAATCACTACAGAAAAGCTTCCTGACTGCTGGTGGAGACGGCACCACTTGTGTAAGCCTGGAAACAGTTTATTGCTGTCTTTTCAAATGTAACGTCAAAGTTATTGGTGCTATTTATGGTGACATCACTTTCTATGGCTGGTGTAAAGTGGTTATGAAGTTAAATGAGAGCAGTAAAGGGTGAACATGGGCTGCATGGCTGATCAAAGGGCTCATCATCCCTCTTCTTGCTAAACACTGGGAAAGAGCTTGCTGAACTCACTTTAGGAGGGGCTATTCCTGTACACAACACAGCAAGCTCCCTTCCTGATAAAAGCTGGAGTTGTGTCCGACTCACTTGGCTAACAGGTCCAACCAGGGATACAAGATGAGCTGTGAGACAGCGCTCATCCCTCTTGGGTGAAGACATGATGGTGCATCATGCTTGGCTCTCCTCTAAGCTAGAAGAGTAACAGGGCACTCATTGAATACAGGTTTCATGGGCACCCAGCAAAAATGTACATGATGCTACCATGCCACCAGTCATGTGGGCTAGTCCTGTCTCTGAATCCTGCTCTTAAAAGCACTACATGGGCCAAGAATTTGTTACAATTTATCTGACTTATGCAACCGAAGCTATAAAATCCCTCTTCACTAGGAAAGGTCTTAAACTGTGTTCCCTTGGTAAATTTTCACCTGGCCTCATGTGGCAACATATTTTTTTACTTCCTGTAACCTTTCAAAAGCAAAGAGCTTCATTTGCTGCAGGGATCCCGTCTTCCCCAAAGAAAAACAAGTGTGCACATGATGTGCAGGGTCAGTTCAGTGAGATCAGAGGGTCAGCACACACTCAGTCTGTGTGTGCATCATATCTGCACAGCAAATGCATCTCTGAGACATTGACTCCACACTGTGATTCCAACTGACCAGTAGCTTAGCTGGCATTACAAAATAGGTTCCCATATACTGGGACCTGGCAGATCAACACCCAAATCCCTCTTTTCCTAACATGCTGAATGAAAAACAAGAAAAACATCAGGACCATAGATGCATGATAGTCACAAGAAAGCTGACAAGGGTGCAGTCATCATCTTAATCCACAGAAACCCAGGGAGACATCTGTCATTGTCACAAACAGTGATAGTGCACATCCATCCTTTAGGTGATCACAGTACCTGACTCCATTATCCAAGCTGCTATCCTGCCTGAATGATTTCATTTTGCCTTCTTTTCCCCCACTAACACTGCTCTGCAGGTCCTCTAGCACAGAGAAAACCTTAGCATAGATCTTCATAAACATCTGTAAGTAATGCACAGTAATCATGCAGGGACACACCACATTATCACTTTCGTGCTAGAGAAGGTGAGTCAGGACAGTCAGAGGAGAAATGTCACATCCCCTTTGCAATGCCTTTGAATGGGCCCTGAAATCAGACCGTGGGATGCCAGCATTCCTCTGAGGCTGTGGAGCACTGCCTGTGCTCTGAGACTGCCCCCTGCATGCCAGCATCAGCTCCCTGGTGCCCTGCCCTCCTTCAGCAGACACTGAGCACAGGGCAAAGGTGCTCTCTGACCCTCTCCAGAAAAAAACATAGGCACCAGAGGCTGTGCACCAGCAAGAGATGGTGTCTGCAGTACTACTGGTGCCCACTGCTCCCTGAGATAAGGCTCAAGCCTTACGTGCATGGGGACAGTCTGCAAAGTCCCCAAGGGGTACAGCACATGCTTACCAATGCACGGCACCCTTGAAGCATGGAAGCATTAGCTGGAAGATATCTATACAAACATGACATTTTATAAAATGCTGTAAGATCTAATCAGTTTCCCTGTTCCAGCTTGGGTGGGCCTTCAGCACTCTACTCCTACCGTGTAGAGTACTCTACTCCTACCGTACAGTCTGCTCCTGGCTCGACTTTTTCCTCAGCTCTGTGTACGCTTAACCTTCTTTGGGTAATTCACAACTCCAGGGGTTTTCACATGACATCTTCCAGCTGCAGAGAACTGATTCTCCAGGCACTGGCTACTGCTGGCACCTGTGGCTGACACCACCAGCTCGGGCACAGCACAGCTGATGGTGTGACACAGAGCTGGTGACACGCAGGCTGGCCAGGAGCGCTGCTCATGCAGGACAGCACACCTGAGCTCACCAGCACAGTCCCAGGTGTCTCAGGCCAGGACCCTCCCTTAGCTGTCACTTGGACACTGAGCCTTGATCTCAGTCATGGTCATCATATAAGCTGAAGAAGTTGATCCAGTGAAATAACAAATGGCAGCTATTGTAGTGACAGTGATGGGGCACTCTGACTTGGGATACTGTGAAGGGACCCAGAGATATTAGAAAGATGTGGTGGACATAAAGCAAGTTGTCTAGGAATGGACATCACTGGCACAGCTGGCTGTGAGCAGTGTCTGGCACAGTTATTTGTCATGCATGTTCACATGGATGGGATGGCTAGATCCTTCCAAGAATTTGTTTTTCTCAATGACACTCACAGTTCAGCCCTCCCTCTGGATGAGCCAAGCAGTGTCTTTAGAAAGGAAAGGGTAGCACAGTGAGAAAGTATTTTGCCATGTGGATCCCAAAGCTGCAGGTGAACAGAGCTGCCCAGAGGCACGGCAGGATGGGCAGCCTGTCTGGGCTGGCCTGCCCGAGGAGCACAGGATGCTTATCCACGCTGCAGCAGGCCAGCTGCAGCAGCCAGGCACGAGTCAGTCACTAGGTTACTTCTAGCCCGGAGAAGGGCCATAACCCCTGTGGTTATGAGTGTGCAACATGCACGGCATGAGCATTTCTATAACTCACAGAAACATGACCAGCTACAAGCAATGCCTGGCTTGCATTCCCCTGCTACAACTTTGAGGAGAAAGCTGCAGCTGAAACCTCTAATAACTATGTGGCAGCCATAGCTTCAGCTCTGCCTTTGCTCAGACATTTGGGAGCCTACCAGATACCTGCTGAGAGAGAAAGTAGGGAGCAAATGTAATTCTCACGCCAGGCAGGTTCTAAACTGAACACATCTCACTGCTGCTCCAGGACAGCAACAATCAGGGCAGACAGAAGAGCACCTAATACTTTTACATAGCCTCCAATAAAGCACCCTCTGGAAGGCACCTTGTTGTAAGATACTGTAGAAACAGTTTGTTTCAGAGCTCAGTTCCTCTTTTCTGCTTCACAGAAGGGCCTGCCAGTCTCATGCACATGGAGACTGAGGTTCTTGGTATGTCTGCTGAGGACTGGACTGCTCTGCAGTGCCTGGGAAAAACCTGGCTCACAGAACACCCACAGAGAAGGGCAATGAAAAGGAGAGCAGGTTTGTGCTTCCAGAGAAGAATCAGAAGACTTGTTGAGGTCTATCAGGGTAAAAGAAAAACACTACAGAGAGAAATAGATCCATTAAGAAATAAAGGGGAGAGTAAATTAACTGAGTGTCTAAAATGCCTGTGTTATTGAACTGTTAGAAAAATCTCTATTCAAAGCCAGGAAAGGAGGAAAACTTTGTAATAAAGGGTCATTAAAGGAAAACATGAATGCAACCATCAGCTGTTCCCTCTGCCAGGCGTCATAAGGCTGGAGAGGAATTAACTACTGAAATTGCTGGGATGACCAATTATTTGTAAAAATCAGATGTGAAAAACTGCAGTGGTATCAGAAGAGAGAAAAGGAAGTTCATCATTAAGTGAAGAAGTGAACACAAGTGTTCCCAGCACAGGGATTCGGGATAGTATTTCCAGAAGAGCTAAAGTGACCAAGGAACTGCAAGCCTAATTAACTCAGAGAAGTGTTAGCCTTAAACCACTGTTGTTAAGAAAATGGGGGGATGAGTGCGGGGAAGAGCTGTCACAGTCTGGCATCATGCCTGCAGAGCCATTCCTGATTCTCTTGGATATGATGGGGAAAGCCTTTACCAAGGCACTCCAGAGAAATGGGTTTCAGCATGTTTTGTTGCCCGCCTGTCTTTCCTCTCACAGGGAACTCGTGTGACCCAATGCTGAAGGTGTCAGATCCTTGCTGATAGTGTCTCCAAACCATGGAGAGAACAAGCAGAGTCACTGTAAAGGGCCCTGTTTTCCTCCCAGTTCTGTGGAGAAGCACATCAAATTCCCAGTCCCTTATCCTGGGACAGCCATAAACATCTTGCAAGAACAGAGCAGAAGGCAAGAAGAGGCAAGTTTGGTTTTATTTGTTTTTCTGTTTAATTTAGAAAATTGATCAGTGGCTAAAGCAACTCAGGGACTGAACATAGAGGGATAAAGCAGTACCTGGGTAAAGAAAATACTCATAACTCTATACCTTCACCTCTCCACCAAAAAGACCTTTTAAAACTGCACCTAGCAGCCCCAGCTGTAGCAGGGTAAAATCCCACAAGATAAGCAGGCAATGCTAGACCATCTGCATGGTCTAGCAACAAGCAGGAGAGCCCCCACCTCATTAAGCTAAAGTGTCATTCCCAGCCCTCCATTTTCCTTCTTTTCTCCTACCACAGTTTCTTTCTCTGTCCAAAAGCATGTAGTGTAAGACTTTTCAGACAAGAATCACTTTGGAAAGTCTTGCCTGGGCCCCTGCTCTTGCCCATCACCCAGCCCCTCTGTTTGCAGCTCTGGTAATTAACTTGTAAACGAAGTTCTAGCACATGGGCTGAAAACAGGCCATAGATAAAGGGTAATGAAAACAATCCATTAGAGAAAGGGCCAAATTAAACAACTCTTAATTGAAAAATGGAAATGAATATGAATTTAGATCAACTAAACAAGCATGTTATTGAAGAGGCAGAAAAGTGGATGAACTCCTAACATACCAATTAAAGACATGGAGGCAGAGATGCACCATATGCCATGAGAAAAACTCATAATAATATTCTCAGTAAGCCACTAAGTTTGATTAGTTTTATTACTCTCACTTGTATACTTTCTACATTTCTAGAAGCATAGGGGAAGTTTATGACACTTATCTGGTATCACAGAGTCATGGCTTGCCCCAGTGCTCATGAATTATTGGCAAAGGTAGCCAGCACTAGCTGCTCAACTCCATTTCATGATTAACTGCTTGCAGGACTCTTAAAACGTGTATATATTTTGAAATGGTTGGCTCACACAACAGCAACACATTTGGCTGGTCCTTCACCTTGGTAATCTACCTCCAACAACCCTAACCACTGTGGCACTTTCCTTCCAGCTACGTGGTCCCTGTGAATGTGCTGTAGCGAGGAACCCACTGGCAGTGTGCCTCATGCTGGCCTTGCTCTGTGCTATGTGTGAGAGTCACCCAACATTTTAACAACAGTAGACAGGTCCTCACTTCTTAGAGTAATAGTGATAAGCTTAGAAAATCCACAAGCACCACTTTCTGCAGCACTGAGTAATGCTTTGGAGGCCACTCCAGGCACACATTCAGGAAAGGTCAGCAGCTGCATGGAGCAGTCACAGCATTCCATACTCACACCGTGGGATTCAGACTACACCTCAGCACTCTGCAAAAGGCAGGAAAATCTGGCAGGACAGGGAGAAGTCACGGCTGCTAAAGCTGAATAAAACTAATTTTTCCTTCATGTGTTCTATCATGTTTCTTGAGGGGACTCGGTGGGTTCACTCCTGAGCATTCAGTGCAGTACAGGTTCCTCAGGCATAATCCTGTCAGATTATGTTCATCTCTAAACAGAGAACCTTTTAGCAAAACTGAAGGAAGGTAAGCCTCTCTCCTTGCAAAATACTCTTGGTACTTGCTTCCCTCTCCGTGATTACTCCTCCTGATTCCTCCATCCCTGTTCAACTCCTAAAGGGCTTCCCAGTGATACCGAAATGTGTTAATCTGATAGCTAAACCAATACTTTTTCAATTAGAGATTTAATTGACCTTGTTTTGTTTTTAGCCAAAATTGGCCTCTTAGCTGCCTGACAAAGCTTGCTGGATGCACAGACAATCCCCACTCTGCACACAGCGCCAGCCTCTTCTTGGGATTCCTTTTGCTTATGTAAGCAATTTTATTTGTCCCAAAAATTGTCATCCAATAATTACCATGCAACCTTTTAACAACAAGAACTGACAATTTTTAGCAGTTTTATTACCTTTTTTAATTGATTACTTCCCTTAAAATGTGACTCTAATGTCCCTACAATAGCAGTCAAGATCTTATTTTTTTTGAAATACTGATTAATCAATTTGTTTGATCAGAAGGAAACATACTTTAAGGACAAACATACACAACCATTTCAATAATCCCCAAATCAAACTGTTACTGAACTTTCATATTGTAACTACTCAGTTTAAATTTTGCAACTGTTATGTATTAATAAATTCAATCTAAAATCTACATGTTACACTTAAGAGATTGTTATGAGAAAGAGCAATTTAAGTCAGATGTCACAGTATTTGTCTGCCTCAGGACATTTTTAATACTTCACAATCTTTATAAAGGATATACTTCCCAGGAAGTACAGGAATCTACTTACCTCTCTTGGATTTTACAGAACAGCCTGGGTTTATTCCAATACTGGCATTTCAAGTCCTATGAATATTCTTTCAAATACATTGATTAATGTGGTCTTTTTCAAGTATCTTGCAAAAGGGCCACAGTAACATCTGATGTGACTTGTGCATAGTATCTCACTATTATAAAAAATTATTTCCCCGTGCTGCCCAATGGGAGGATGCTCATTTTCCTTCCTGGAGCAGCCAGCTCAGTGTGGGAGTAAGACACACAGAGTGTTGTGTCTGCCTTGGAAAAAAAATTCACTTTCATATCCTCTTTAAATGGAGGGTTTGAATATTTATTTCCTGGATTCAATGTTCTCTCAAACCAGTATCTTTCTTGGCCTCTGATGGCTATTTGTAGTGTTCTGCTGAAGGCTTTATCTGCAAACAGTTCCTATATATCATTCTTTCAATTGCCCTCTTTGAATTTCACTTTCACATCAAATTTCATAGGTGATTTACTTTCTCTTTGACTAATACCTCCTGAGAAATAATTCCATGAATGAAAATAAGGGGTAGATATCAGTCTTAGGTGAGGATCCAGTGGGAAACCACATGAAATGCTGCCGAAGTCCACAACATGCAATGCTCACAACAATATTAGAAAACACTTTCATTAATGACCTACAGGAGGGAGAGAGCATTGCTGAAAGATGAGAGGAACCACGAGCTACAATGGAAATGCAAAACTATAGAGCTCCCTCAGGCAGCTGGAAACTCATCCAAGGAAAAAAAAATGTGATGTGAAATTATAAATATTATGAAGATGGGAGTAAAGATTCATTTTAAGCTGTCTCTTCCAAGGGACATTAAATGATGCTAAGAGATTCAAAGCAAGATCTACTGCACTCAGGCAGTTCTGCTGCAGAACTTCTTGCCATGGGATATTAAGATATTTACATGTATTCGAAATCCCAGGAGACTGACAAAGTGCTCAGTATCACTAGATAGCTGCCATGTGTAGCACCCACCTCTTGCCACTGTCAGAGCTGGTAGGGCTGTTTTATGCTTGTCAGCCAGAGTTAACAAAATTCCATATGAAACCCAGAACACTGAAGGGAAAATCCTGAGCATAAAATAAGATCTGTCTAAAAGAAGTTTGAAGTGATTGAATTAGATAAATGGAAATAAAGAAGGAAGCAATCAGACCAGTGCTAACCCAAGACTATTTCTGCAAAGGACCACAAGTCCAGCTGAACTGGTGTGGACACACCCAGCATGCAGCTGTAGCCATGGGGTCCCTTTTCTCCAGGAAGGCTGACAGACAGGATGGGCTTCATGTAAGAACAACCACATGATTAAGAGATGAGCATGTGATTTATGAAGGATGATTTAAGGAAAGATCTTTGCAACTTACTTGAGCAATGATGAAAACTAAAAGTGACAGCCAGGAGAAGAAATACCTTGTATTTATTTAAAGAGCATGAACTTTATAGCCAAGGGGAAAGAATTAGGCTTGTAACAAAAAGGCACAAAGTTGAAAAGGAATACGAGGTAAAATATCAAGAAGTATGATCAAAGCTGGGAATCACCTTGCCATGGCTTGTCACACACAAAAAATATGGACAAGGAGATTTCATGGAAATGCGTGGTAAGGGACAATGGATTGCTGACCTATTGGAAAGAACAGTGGTGCTCAGGACTCCTACGTCAGCCTGATGCTCACCCTGGCAAGGTGCTCAACAGATGCTACAGAAATTCTGTTGTTTCTCATTATTTCCTCTTTCATGATCAGCAAAACTGTTATTCACAATCCCTTTTTTCTGGAACACACATGCCGTTAGTTACACCTGGTGTTCAGAACAGCCATACATTGGGGTGCTTCTGCTGCCCAAGTCAAACCTGATCTCAGAGCAGAGGGGTCACAGTAAGGAGCCCTCCTAGGTTTAAAAGCTGCAATACAGGAAGAGTAAGCAGTTGTTCATTAGCCAGCTGCAGAATGACAGGGCAGACCAGTCAGTGACAGCTAAGATATTTACCTGCTATTCCATTCCAAATCAGTTAAAACACTCAGCACTAGAAGGGTGTTCCAGGTGCTGAAGCCTTACAAGCTGTGTCAGCTCTACGCTGTCTGCCACATCTCACTCCACCTCACACAGAGTGAATGCTCTCAGCTCTGGCCAGAGAAATGGGGCCTCTGGAATTCAACATGCACTGTGCCACTAGATCAATCTCTTCCTTGGAAAGGTCTTTTATAGGAAATCAAAGGAACTTCTTTCCAGCCCAGCACCAAATTGTGGCTGTGGGCAACAATAAACTCCCAACAATCTCTCCTCTCTTGACCTGTTGTCCTGCAGGATCCTGCAGTGGAGAAGTGACCTCCATCCATTTCACTCCTCCTAAAGGCTTGTTTCTCAGAGCAAAATCCTAATGCATCAGGTAGGATTTGAGATGGTGGGCCATTATTTCTGAAGACTGGTGGAAATCCTGTTAGCACACAGGTAACCTACAAGCTGTTGGATCAGCAGGAGTCCTGCCAGGTCAATGGGATAAGAAGAACGAGTTGCTTTTATAAAAATGTAGTTTTTGATTGAGCACAAGAATAAGGGTGTGAGGAGGGCTCAGGACAGAGGGGAAAAAGGCTACACTTTTGTTCTGGAGGATCTTCCTGTCCCTGCACGGGGTCATACCTCGGCAGCTTCCAGCATCTGTGTTATCCTGCTAAGTGCCCTCTGAGCTACATTCCAAACCCACAAGGGAGCAGCCTCCTGGGCCATCTCTTCAGCAAAGAAAGAGCAGAAGCTCAAGACACAGCTTGGTGGGTGCTGGGCATGCATGAGGGATGAACAGAAGGAGGAACCAGGGAAACCAGGGCCCTCCCAACACCACATGGCACGTAGGACAAGATGTCTTGTAGAAACTACTGTGCACCAGCCACAGAGGCCAGCCACTGCCACTGTGTGGAGAACCAGGACAGGTTAACTTCCAGCCAGACCAGAACTCCACCTGCTCAAGGCTTGGCCATTACAATCCTGTGCCTTGTGTAGAAACCTGATGGGAGTAAACCACGGAGTAAAGCAAGGCAAAAGAAGCTGCTGCAGCCCACCCTTGTGAACATCATGTTAACTCTGTCCAGTGTGCCTCTCACACTGGAAAAAGAAGCTGTTAAGTCTTCTCCAGCTTTCTGGCTGTAATGCATGCCAAAGGCTGGTCCTGGCCCAGCCCTGCAGCTCAGGCTGCTTCTTCCTGCTGGAGGACTCACCACACAGCAGTGATATTCCACACCCTCTTCTTCTACCTCCTCACAGTAGCATGACAGGACTGACATGAAGCTAAAACCTTAATGTTAAAAGCTGTTAACTTCATAAAATTTAACAGATTAACAAAAAAAAAAACAAAGAATTATCCCCCGAAACTCTGAGGGACATGTCACTTGAGGAGCCAAATACAGTCAAAGTGCAGATGTGGTACAAACATCTCGCTGGCACTCACCCATCATTCCCACACTGCATCCCACCCACAGTTGTACTAGCTGCCCACGCCATCCCTGTGCATCCTTCTGTGGCCAAAGGAGCAGAGATGAGCTCTTTCCCTTCAGCAATGCCTACCCAGTCATGGTCTCTGGGAGGCTCTATTCTTGCTTTTACCAAGACCTTGAAACGCTGTCGTCTTTTTTTGCATGCCTGTTGTCCTTCTCTGATTTCAGATCCCCTCTGTTACACACCCCCCAATCACTGGTACCACACACCACGCACAGCACACGTCCACATGCAAACACCAAATACAAATCTGCCAAGAATATCTGATCTGCCTGCCATCAAAAGCAGGAGAGTGGACAGCCTGGGGAAGTTTATTCAGAAAAATGTCAGCCTTCCCATGCTGCTACCTTTTCATCAAGGAGGGATGAACATGGCTGAGAGCAGCACAATAAGGGGGTCCAAGAGATATGATTACCTGTATCCTGTCTTCTGGCAACTCTGTTTTCATGGCCAACATCTCTCTAGCATATACGTCAGGATAGTGGGCCTCATTGAAGGCCTTTTCCAGCTCTTCCAGTTGATAGGATGTGAAGATTGTCCTGAGGAGAGTAAAACTCTTTGATCAAAACACAAGAAGCAGCAAAGATGATGAAGAGTCAGAGAAATGGACACTGAAAACAGTGAAACCTGGGTGACCAGCTAATACCTAGCTTTTCCCCACCTCCTCTGTTTCTGTGCACAAAAGGTCAAGTGCCAGGGTGAAAGGAGAACCAGAAAATGCTAGAAGACAGCATGTTTAACAGTTACAAATCACCTTCCCTTTCAGGGACTTGCCTCTGGAGACAGTGCCTCCCCAGCAGCAAGCACCCGCAGTGATGGCAGCTGATCTTAGGCTCTGCTGCCTCCTGTGAGGATCATCACACCGAGGTGAAGCAGCATCTCCTCAGCACCCTGTCTGGAGAGGTGCTGAGCCCTTTCCCAGCTGCTGGTCCTTAGCCTCTTCAGTCTCCAAGAGCAAGTAATCCTTCACTTTGAGTCTCAGTCTTTGGACAAATTCTCCAAATGTTTTCTCCACCCTAACCCACCACTTTTCACCAGTTCTTCCACGTGAGAGCCAGGACCAGCTCCCTTCCTCTGCCTTTACCCTGGCTGCTTCCACTCCAGTATCTCGTTAGCTGCTCCCTGCCACTTTGCATTAGCCCATTATCCTTTAGAAATCCTCCTGGACAGCCCTGGGCAGGCAGCAGCCCAACCTGCCTCCACACAGCCGCTTCTCAGTTTGGGACAACCAAATTGAAAAATCAGCAGCTGGAAAGCCGAGACAGATGAAAGCCTTCCACTAGCAGATGGATGAGAAGTCTCGGACCACTTCCACTCCCTGGGGGTTAAAACTCTCACCTTTCAACTCCTCCAGTACAGAAAGCACAATTTTTAATAAAAGCTAAAAATACTGCAATCGCAAAAAAAAAAAAAAAAAACAAACAAAAAAAACCCACAAAAAACCCCCAAACCCAAAAAAACCACCGCCAAACAACAAACAAACAAAACCCCCCAACCAAAACCAAACCAAAACAAAAACAAAACAAAAAAAGCAACCAAAAAGCCAAATCGAACAAAAAACCTCAACCAAAAAACCAAACCAAAATAAAACAATCCTCAACCCAACAACGAATTGCAGACCTTGTGCAAAGTAAATGTGTAAATTTACCATCAACTAAAAACCATGTATCTCCCAGAAGGAAAGAGGAAATAGAGACTTTTTCTAAAATGCACCCAAATTTCAGAAAAGCCTTTCAGTTCCAGAGAGCATAAACACAAAATATCAGAAATATCCTCCGCTATACAAAATGAAAAGGATTCCACCAGATCGATAATAATACTAACAAAAGCAGGATGCAAATGCAAGGGACCTGCCTGCAATCAGACCCTTCTTTAAATTCACTCTTAAACCCATTCTCTTTTCAAAGAGTTTTTCTTCAGCTCTGACAAATCTGTGAACTCTAGGGAGAGCAGAGGCACACTGAATCATGTATTTTCTCTCTCTGCGACCACAGGAAAAATTATTTCAATTTTGATCCAGTTTAGATTTCAAGGATTCTCCTCCATCTTCCTCCCACAAGAGCGCGGGAGCCTGTCCATGCTCGCCGGCGGGAGGGTTTCGCTGACATTCAGCTGAAGTTTTCCCTTTTTAGTTCATGCCCGGGTAGTCCCCGTCCCTTTTGCAATTCACAACCCCTTTTGTTGTTTCCATCATGCAGCTTTTTGCGGGGTATTGGCCAGTCATCTTCCAGCCCTTCCTTTGTACAATTAGAGGTCTTAACTGTTTACAACAAAATATTCAACCACAGACAAATGTTGCAGGTCTGTTTGTGTCCAGAACTGAAAACAAAACAAATCTGAATTTCGTTTCCTATCTCTCATCCAGATCGGGACCTGTATACAGTCCCAGCTGTTATCACCCAGCAGGTCTGGGGTGCAAAGAAAATGAACTCGTACTTACTCCAGAGCGAGCACCCAAACTGAGAACATTTGCCTGGCGAGGGGTCCGGTTTTGGAAACCAGCCCTCCAGACCGAGCCTCCTCTTGCACACATAGCAGGATGTCTCCCGGGATAGTCGGTCTCCTTCCGCCCCGCATCCTGCTAAGCTTTCACTGGAGCGTCTTTTAATCCACCTTTCCTGCATCGTGGCAGGATTGATTTAATTATTCCTAAATCACCCTCAGTGGATGGTGTTTGGCCTTCCTTTGTCCTGGCTCTCTGGCCACAGCAATGCCAGAGCCCAGCACGGGATTTTTCGTTTCAGTTTATAAAGCGCAAACAAACCAACTCCATTTTAACTGTGGGAGAAGTCAGGCAAAGTCTATTACCCTGACCGTGCTTATAGGAAACCAAATCCCAAAGTGGGATTCGTCTCCTTAAACGGTTCCCCAGCCTTCTTCAGCTTCTTTGCAGGCTGTCTCTGATTCCCAACTATTTAATCTATTGGCAAAATATTTATTTTTACGTAATAAAATATTTAAATTATTGATAGGAATTCTGTCTTCCTGACAGCCAATATTAAGATTGCTGTATGTGGAGCTGAAAACGGTTTTTATTATTTCTGACAGGTTGATGATTTTCCCTTCCAAACACTGATGATCCGCATTCCACCGCAGCTCATGGGCTGCACAGGATTGCGACCCGGGATACCTGGATCCGCAGCCAGAAAAAAATTAAATAAAATGACACCTCTGGTCGAATCCCCCACTCCCTATCGGCACGTCCCTGTATCCGATTTATTTTGGACGGGGAGAAAGAATAAAGGCAAGGACCCACTGGAGAAGCCGCAGGGGCGTCGGGGCGCTCGGGCGGCCGGTGCCGGGAGGAATATTTTGCTCCAGGCCGGAGAGGGCCGTCCCCGCCGGGCCGGCAGGGCTCGCCGGGGGCCGGTTCCCTGGGGACTGAGGCGACGGGAGCGGGCGGGGTGGCCGCCGCTGTCTTACCTGTGCCGCCTCTTCTTTCGTTTCTTGCTCTGATTTAGGGAGGATTTGGACATTTTTCGGTCGCTGGAAGAGACATCCTCGGAATCTGCGGAAAGACAGGCAGCGGCTGTGGTCTGGGGTTCGCTCCCCGCCAGAGTCCTCCCGGGTAGGGCCAGGCCCGCCGGCTCCGCTCCCTCCGCCGGCTCTGGCCGAAGATTTCGTTGCGGTCGCGCCGCTGACGGGGCCCGACGCCGGCTGCTCCCTCCAGCGCGGCATCAGCGCCGCTCCCGATCCGGGGCGGGCAGCTCGGGGCGATACGCCCCAGCCAGGGAAGGCTCCGGGCCGGGACCGGGCTCTAGATCTCGCCTCTCTCCACCAGAGTCGTTTGCTGAGGCTGCTGTTGCCTCGCTGCTAAAAAGCAGAGCCCGGCGAGCTCAACAAAACCGTAGGAAAACGGGAAAGCTGCAGCCCCCGCTCCGCGACCGGGCAACGGCGACCGCCTGCCCAGCCCGGGGATCCCGAACTGCGCTCCAGAAACACCGGAGCGAGGAGGGAGAAATTGAGGTTTATGGAGCTACCAGCAAAAACAAGCCCCGGGAGGAGCTGCTGCCTTCCGCCGCCCCCAGCTCCCCGGGGATGCTACGGCCCGGGGGTGTTGAGGGCAGGACGCCTCCGCCTTTGCCCCGAAGGAGCAACCGGGGCACGGATCGGGGACCCGTATTTCGATGCGCGCTCCGGTCCCACTGCTGCCCGCGGCGCCGCGCCACCTGCCCGGGCCCGTGCTGCTCGGCGGGCCGTGCTGCGGCCGGGGGCGACGAGCACGGCCCGGGACGGCCGCCGCTGCCGGAGGGAGGCCGGGAATTGCCCCCGGAGCCAGGGTTCGGCGCTGCTGCCGGCCGCTCTGAGGGACCCGAAGCGGCCGCGGAACGGGGCCTGTAGGCAGAGTTATGGGAGGCTGCTGCCGTCTAGGAAAAGGATGCCGAAAAACCCCTAATTATCCGGCAATACGGGGTCGCGGGGGCCGCTCCGACGGGGCTCTGCGCATCCCTAGGCCGGGCGCCCGGGGCCACGCCATCAGACCGCGGCCGCAGTCCCGGACGGGGAAAAATAAGGTCCCGCCCGCCCTTCTCCTCATTCTCGGGATCGAAACGAAATCTCTTTTCCACCGCCGAGCAAGTGGCCTCCCGCCGGGACACCGCGTGCGGGCGGCAGCTGGGTGCGGGCGGCGGTGCTGGTGGGGCGCAGCGGGTCCCCGGGGGCCGGGGACGTGCCTACCTGAGCTGGCCGTCTGGCTGCTGTCCAGCTGCCCGGGGGCCCGGGCCAGGGGCTGCAGGTGGACGCTCTGCGGGTCGGAGAGCACCTCTAGGAAGGTGGGCTGGGTGTAAAAGCCGGGGATGCCGCTGGCCCCCAGCAGCCCCATGCCCACGCCGCCCACCCCGGCGGGACTGAGTACGGAGCGGGCCGCCAGCAGGTGCCCGGCGGGCAGAGAGTCCAGGGCGGCCCGAGGGTGCGACGGCGGCTCCTTGTTCAAACCCAGGATCTCCTGGATGCCGAAGCCGGTGCAGCGGGGTGGGGTGGGCCCAGAGTTGGACTTGACCCCAGCAGCGGGGGGCGGCGGAGGCAGTGGCGGGGCGGCGGGGGCGGCGGCCGCGCCGTCGGGCTTGGGCTTGCCGGGCAGGCTGGGGGCCAGCGCCGCGCCCGCTTTGCCCGTCATGCTGCGGCCAGCGGTCCCTGGTGCCCGCTCCGGGAATGCCTGGGAGCCCCCGGCTCAGGCCCCTTTTATCCGCCCAGCCGGGAGCCCGAGCGGGGTCAGAGCCGCGCAGCCAATCACAGGGGCCAGCCGCGATTAGGGATGCCAAAAAGCCGGCACCGGCGGCGGCGGGGCCGCTACTCGGCGGGCTGGGGCCGGTGCCCGCCAGCGGACTGGGGCTGCCGCCCGCCCCTGCGCAAAGAAGGGCCGGCCCGGCCCCGCAGGCCCCGGCCCCGCTTCGCCTCCAGCCGTGCTGGGGAGGTGGGGTTAGGAAGGGAGGGAGGGAAGGATGGAGGCATCCCTGCTTTCATAAACACGCACGGCGTGGGGCACCGGCCCTGGAGGAGAGATGCGAAAGGCTTACGTGTAGGGAAACCATGGGCTCTCTGGCTTTCTTGCTCATCCGATATTGTGAGATAAATAAGAGGTCAGAAGAGAAATTAGGGCCCATGCAGGTAAGCTAAGAATTAAAACTGAGCAATGTTGCTTAAAAATACTGAGCTGGAAGGTTTGAACATTGGAGAAGCGTTCGGCTTCATGCCATCAGAGGAAGTGAAACAGTTGGTTGGACTCTCTAGACACCCATGCCCATGAGCAGGGTTTCTGAACCACACAGTTTCTTGTTAACTTGCCTTTTATCATCTGTGGGCAAGAGACCACACACCTCACCCCTGCCAGCATTACCCCAACCAAAGACATTAAACTAAGAGAAACCATAAGACTTCCCCTGTTCTGCTCAAGGCAGAGCTCCACCAGCGCATGTCCTGCGACAGCGCTCAACAGCCTGCAGCACGGCTCCTACAGCCTGCTCATGGGGACACTAATCAGCGGGACACCAAACTGGGGCTGGGGCTGCAGCTCCAGATCAGCATGAAAAGTCCATCTTCTGCCTCAGCTTCGAGGAGAAGCAGCTCCCTATTGCTCCTCTTCTCCGTTTTGCAGGCCTCTGAGGTGGTTCATCAGGCTAAATGGCTCCAGTCTTCCCATGAAGGGGAACCTATCCCCAGGGGAAACCTGTCCTCCTGGTCTCTGGAGAAGGCTGTCCAGTGCCAGGTGCATGGTGAAACAAGGGCAGGAACTTTCTCTGAAATTTGTGGTACCTGTCCAGGATGGCCACAAGTGTTCAGGACTGCCCAAAGGCCATGTCCTGCATACTTTGGAAATCCTGGTTTAGAGTCTTGGCCAGCCAAAGAACTGGGGCTGCTGAAGATGCTGAAAACCATGCCTTCCCTGAGCAAACCAAGGGCACCTCCACTGTGATGGCAGGATTGCTGAGACTGTGTCATATTAAAGCAGCAAGGTAGTCATATTCCCAGCCATTATCTTAAAGAAACTCATATCTGCACAGAGATGGAAATGGTTCAGAAGAAGTGAATGAAGACTGCCAGGGCACTGGGGTGGCCAGCTGCTTTCTAAGAGACAGGAAGCTGGGAGCCAAATGTGTTAAGAGTCTTGGAGCAGGTTTCCCCCGGCCCTGCCCCATCTCACTGTACCTGAGCAAGACAAGCAGAGCAGCAGAGCCAGACTCAGCCTCCAGTCCAGCTCACCAGACAAGTTGATGGGGATGAGGCAGCTCCAAGTTCTGGCCATGAAGTCAAGTCCCTGAATGGGGGGGTCCAGATCAGTAGGTACATGGCCTGGTCCAGGCATGTAGCTCAGGCAGGAGCCAGGAATGAGACCCTCAGTTTAAAAGCAGCTGCCAAGCAGAGGAGGAAGGAGCCCCTGCTGAGGGTCCCTCCAGGGCTTTCCTGACAGCTGCCAGAATCAGTGAGCTGACCTTGAGCAGCAGCTTCACCCCTAGAGGGTGGGGAGGTTGCACTGTACACCTTGTCAGGGACATATCAGACAATCCTACCACCTCAAACTTTGGTTTTGTCTTGTCTGCATCAGTCAATTCTTGGTTTGACCTCTGTCCCACCCCACTGGGGCTCCCCAAGTTGAATGCTTCCCCAGCATTCAACCTGGAGTTACACAAGCTGTGCCTCAGCATGACTGGTCTATTAGGGTAAAAATTCAAGCTATCATCTTATCATCTTGCCAATAAATTATTCAGAACTTTATTATGATTTCTCTAATTCTGAAGTTCTCTGCAAACTGATTCAAATTTCTCCAGCAACAGTTCCTCCCCAAACATCTCTGAGGCAGAATGACATTGTGTGTGTTATGTGGCCCCAAGCTGCAGTCTGCAGTAAAACTAAACCCACCAGGTCTAAAGCCCTCTGAAATGTTGTAACTACCTCTGTTTGGTACCAGTATCAGTGTGAGGAGGTGCACACTGTTGTTCTGCCTAAAGAACTGCCCAGAGCTCACAGAGGGTGTGGGTATGCACGGGGGCTGCTTCTCAACTTGAGCCCATGTTCTGACACCTCTGTGCACCACAATTTCTCCTTTTCCTTCAGACCCAGCTCTTCATCCCTGCCCAAGGACAGGCTGTGGGTCATTTGGGTGTTCTAGCCCAAGCTATACACAGAGGCCAATTTGACAAGCCCATCAGAGTTTATCAGCCTGAGGTCCACTCTACAGCATGTGTCACCTTTATCATTTTTAGCCTCCTTGACGGGTGGTTAGAAATTATTCATACAAAGTTAATGCTCTGATCACTGTCAGGATATAAAGGTATAGAAATAGGGGCTTTGCTGATGTGTACTGAAGTTTCTTATATATCAGCATTTACTTGTATTACTCAATACCTCTCTAACTAATTTCTGGCAATATTTTTACCCTGTCTTCACCAGAAAAAAATTCTGGCTTTACGTAAGCTTTCCTCAGCTACATAACTCAGATGGTTTCCTGGGCAGAGAAACATTAGAAACCTTGAATGCTCTCACGTTTTTCTGATCCAGCTCATCCTTTTTCCTTTTCCATAGTTCATCTGTCTTATCCTTGGGGCTGGACTTTTCCACTTCTCCCATTTGTTTGCAAATCTGCCCTTCACCCAAGCACATGTATTGGGCTGATTTGGTTCTTTCTTCAGTCTTAGCTTTACTTCAGCCTTCTCCTGTGTCCTGGAAAACTTGAATCCCAGTAGGAGCAATGTTTGTTGTTAACCCCTTAGTCTCTAAAGAAGTGTTACTTCTTCTCCATTTCTATTACAGAAGCATGCTCTTTGTTGTCTCTGTCAGCGCTGGGTTCAAAGCTGTCCTTGTCCAGACCCCAGTGGACAAAAGTGCCTTAAAAAAGATGGAGGGCAACTTTTTACATGGATGGACAGGGAGAGGACAAGAGGGAATGGTTTTAAATGGAGTAAGGAGAGATTTAGATTAGGTCTTTGGAAGAAATTCTTTACTCAAGGAGTAGTGAGGCACTGAACATGTTGCTCAGAAAAGTTGTGGATGCCCCATCCTTGGAATTGTCCAAGGCCAGCTGGATGTGACTTAAAGCTACCTGATCTAGTGGGTGACATCCCTACTCATGGCAGAGGGGTTAGAACTACATGATCTTTAAGGTCCTTTTGACCCAAAACATTCTGTGATCTCTGATGATTCAAACAGATAGGTCAGACCTGCTCTCCCTGGGCTATTCCATCTCCTCTAAAATGGCTTTTGTGTTCTTCCAGCACTGCATCAGTTACCCTGGTCTCCTCTGCAGTGCAAGTGCATGCAGCTCCTACCTGTCTCCTTTCAAAACTTACATATGTAAAAATACTTTCAATAAAAGTCTTTCCTGGTATGTTTTTATTTTAGCTATGTTCTTAAACATTGGGGAGTACTGGTGATCCACTGAAGTCACAATCACTGGACATTTTTACATTATCCTTCCACCATATGTTGCACTGTAGATGGATATAAGATATGATAATGCTAATATTACAAGAAAAGACACTTGCTGTATTAATCAAAATGGCTGAGACACGAAGACTGACCAAAGCTATCTGCCTACATATGTTTTAAATTCTGTTGATCATATAAAGTCTTCACACCAAGGCTGGAAGTTTGTAAGAGATGATCTATAACTCATCAAGAAGATATTGGCCTGATGCAGAAATTATTTGGGTTTGTAGCCTATTTTACCTCGAAGTTCAGGCTAGAAGGTTGTAATGTTCCCTTCAGGCCCTAAAATCTTGAATTCCATGGAACTTATAGTGTCTGATAGGGATGTTCTCTCTATAGAAAAGCCTTCCTATACAAGAAGCTTCTGATGTCAAATGTCCTATTGAACACATATTTTTCTTTACATGTCAGTCTATCGATCTCTAAATAATCAAAGATACAAAGTACATGATGACAGGAGATTATGGCACCTGTCATGCCCATGGCCAAATGCTCCCAGCTGGCAGCTGCTGGCTGAGTTACTGCAGCCCTGAGCAGACCTCTCTGAATCATCCTGGTAGTTTTGAGCTGCACCTCTTAACCCCTGGGTAAAATCTTCATCCTACTGAAGACAGCAGGACCTTGGTCACTGACATTTAACAGAGCTCGGATTTCACTTTGCTTAGCACTTCTGACATTTTCCTTTTTTTTTCCATTATACCTCTCTTTCTCTCCTGACACAGATGCATCCATATTTCTTGTATTTTCTCTCTGTCTGAGCACCTCCATTCATGCCACGTGGAACATCCAGCTGCTGGGACTCAGCCATGCTGCACCACAGGCAGTTTCCTGTAGCAAGGTCAGAGCAACTCAGGATACCTCTCCTCTGGCACCTTTCAGCTTGAGGTGTTGGCTGGCTCTGCTCAGCTTATGACAAGGGGTTAAAAAAAACCTTTTCTGCATGAGGCTGCTGAGCAGTTAAGGGATGGATATCAAAGCTTTCTGATAGCTGAATATATCAGTAACTTCCAGTTGCCTGGAAATCAGAGGAGAAGAATGTAACCCTTTGGGCCAGTCCGGAGTGTGTGCTGCATGTCAGAGTCCCATCACATCTGGTTCACATCCTCTCTCTGGGCAGTGCTGGATGGGGCAACTCCAGAGGTTTATTGCACTCTTTTCCAACTCCTGAAACAGAAGAGAATATTATTCAATGGATAAATGTTTATATCTTCTTTTTAAAGAAGCTTACTATAAATTATTTTTATAGCAAGCTAGAGCCATATGTAGACATGCTTTTAATTCTCCTGGAGCAACTGAACTTATTTTTGTTCAACCAGTTTCAAGTGTTCCAGTGCTGATTTGTTATAAAGTAACAGGGCAGGAAGACATGGACTATACCATGTGGACTAAAGACTGTTCAGCAGATATCATTTTAAAGTCAGCTAAAGTGTGGCGTAGGAAAACAATGATGTTTGGCCGGGACATCCTAAATGAAGCTGCCACAAATGTGAATAAAGATTTACTCGATTCACCATGAATGTTGGCCACCTCATTACCATTTAATTACAATAATTATAGTATCATTTTTGGCTGAGGATGTCCTGCTCACTTCTAAATAATGCTTTGGCACATGAATACTTCAGGTAAATTATACATTGTATCAAAGGGGTTTGTCTGATGCATTTTCATTTAACTGCATTAGGGGGTCCCTTTTCTTAGTTTGTGAGAAAGAGGAAATTTGGGAATCAATTTCATGTCCTTTCCATCATGAGATAATAAATACTCTGCCTTGTTTAAAGAAAAGTATGTGTTTGTGTTAGGGGGCAAATCCCAGGGAGATCTAGTTTTATTACAAGGTATGGAATCTTTAAGGAAATTAAATATATAGGAAAATATTACTAGATTCAGCTTCTGTCCATGGGTGAGTACCTGTCCTGCGGACAATATACGAGATAAAGTATCTAGAGCAGCCTTCTAACCAGTCCATGGCCCGGGTTGTACTCTGCTCTGCCTGCTCTGCATCCTGAGCTTCAGAACGGATCTGGGCTGATTGGTGAGGGACAGCAGAAAAGCAATGAGACATCTAGAAAGCATACATGTCTTTGGTCTACAGAGAAGATGACTGAAGTGAGATGCCTACAAGTCTTCAAATACATTCTTAAAAATGTAGCAGTAGTTGTCTTCCAGAATTGCCCACTATATCTACTGAGCATAGCAGATAGACCAGAATCATTACAGCAGATGGCTTTGTCTGTAGCAAGGCAGTAGGAGAAACTCCTTAACAGTTAGGAAGGTGTCAGGACAGGATGCTGATCCTCTTTAGGGCAGGCATTAGGATAGGATGCCTATCTTGGAGAAACTTCACTGCGCAGGTTTAAGGACAGTTACACACATCTCACATGATTGGTTTGAGTATTTGGGAAGACAAGCGGCTTTTCCCCCACAGAAAGCAATCTTGCTTTCCAAATCCTAATCATTAACGAAAGAAAAAATTATTTTGCCTATAAAATTGCATCAATAATCTTAAAACTGCAAAGTGAACCTAAAATGATGCTAGGGAATCTAAGCAACCTGAAGCTCTGATGGAACTGTTCTAACATGCCACATACTGCTAGTGAGGACATTTCCAATTTTATTGTTTCACTTTCTCTCTTTGGCACCGTGTTTGCATGTCATGCATGGAAGGAGATGTCTGAGCAGGTAAAGGTGTGTTCTATTGATTTACCAAATGTCTTTCATGAAGTTGGTTGTGAGGGAACTCAGCATCTTCCCGGTTTTGGCAAACGTGCTTGCCTACAACCCATTGCAAATTGCACCCTGCCTGTGAGTGTGCCCTGGGCTGGGTTTTGGAAGAAGAATTCCAGTGGGATTTTTTCTCCAGTGCACCCACACGTTGGTTTGGGTTTCCAAAAGTGGGGCACACAAACAATCTCAAAGTGATTTAACAAGGTAGTGGAACCAGCTAAGACCTTCTTCATCGCATCAGTGCCCATGCGGATGTGTGTGGAGGCAGGATGCTGCAGCAGCCCCCACCCCGGCACCCATCAGCAGCTGGGGTGCTGCCCTTGCCCACATCCATGCCCTTGCCATGGGGGTCTGACCCTCCTGCAGGTCCAGAACACAAGTTGTGCCTGGAAGCTGTTTCCCATGTGCAGGGTGTGAAGCTGTGGGAAGGGAAGGGGCACTGTGGCTGGGATGCTGGGTCTGTCCTCTGTCCAGGCACAGGGCTTGGGAA
The DNA here is from genome assembly GCF_017590135.1 of Pyrgilauda ruficollis. Taxonomy (NCBI): domain Eukaryota; kingdom Metazoa; phylum Chordata; class Aves; order Passeriformes; family Passeridae; genus Pyrgilauda; species Pyrgilauda ruficollis. The sequence continues at coordinate 2,043,631 of NW_024524155.1, read as the reverse complement.
AGCAGCAGTGCCCACAGGTTCCCTTTCTGCCTTTTCCCACTCCTTTTAAGCTTCTCAGGTGGCAGGAAAGGAGAGGAAGTTCACAGCTCCCAGACCTCTGCATGGGGTTCTGTGCTCACACACCACTCAGGGGCAGCTCCTCCTGGCATGTAGCAAGCTCATTTTCCAGGTCCCAGAGGTGACTTTGCCCCATCTCAGTGAGCTTCCTGGGGACTCTCATCCTCAGCAGTGTTCCCACGGACAGATAGCTTCTGCTAGGCATGGGTTTGGGGCCACTGTAGGATATGGGAAAAAACTGCCTCAGAGAGATGGGGTCAGGAAGAGTTCTTCTTCCCCACAGATACTGAGCACCACATCCTGCCTTCCCTCGTGTCCTGAGAGGCTGCACAAACCCATGCAAACCAAGAAGGGCCAAGACCATCCAGTGGCCTCCTTACTCAGAACCCTTTCAGGAGTGATTTTAATTCGTGTAAATGAGTATTTTTAATTTGTTATACTGGCCTTTATCTCTATTACCATCTCATTTGCTTTTAAACCTAGTTTTGCCATCCTGACTGAATTCCATTTGATGCATTAGGAGTAATTCTCTTCCCAAAGGGTTAGACATTTTCTCTCCACATAAAAGTCGCTTATTTTGGATAAAGAGACGATTAGATTTATCTTTAATATTTTAATGGCAGCCAGGATTATTGGGTGGGCAGCCCCGGTTTCAGTTGTTGTTGGGGGATTAGACTCTAATAAACTCTTCAGATTGGGATTTTTTTCTGTTTTTCACAAAGTACTTGTATTTATTTAAAAAATTCACTTCTTTTTGAGTCATAAATTCTATTTGCTCTTTCCTATTAGTATTAAATCAAGTTGATTAAATTCATAGTGACTATTTGCACATATATCTTTTTAATTTTAACATCCACAACATAAAATCTTTAATGGTGCAATTTGAAATACCTGCAACAGACATTGCTGTTGCTGTTTAAACAGATGGAAATGAAGATCCAGAGGGAAGGGAGAGGGAGCAAAGAAGGGATGGAGAGATGGACAGACGGATGTTGAAAAGGGGGTGAGCTGACTATTCCCATCACAGGTAATAGGAAGGATTTGAGGGTTGATAAGGATACAGAATTTGGAGAACGCTCCCTCTCCTCAAAATCACCAGCACCCTCTTGGTGAGCAAAAAGAGAGTGCAGCCTGCCCAGGGTCGCAAACTCAGTTCACATCAGAACCCTTCCAGTGCCAGGACCAGGCAGCCCCCGGAAGGTGGCATTTGCTCAGAGCAGATGCTCGCAGGGCTGGTGGGGTGCAAACCCAAGAAGCGAGTCCCCTCATCCCTCGGGGCTCCGCACCCTGCCCTGGCTGTCGCGGATCGTAGTTTAGGCTAATCGTAAACTTGGTAATAGAATAAAATGTCAGCAAAGTAGAAATCAATAAGTGTTAATGCTCCAGGACTTTCACTGCTGGGCTCCCCTCTCGGGCTCCCTCCTCCCGCACCATCCTGTCCCTTTGATTTCAGTCCCTTCTCTAATCCCCACCTCATCAGCTCCGGGAAGGGCTGATCTGCAGCAGAAAATCCCTCATTCGGGGCAAAATCAGCTTAATTTGCAGCAATTTGTAGCAGGTCTTTGCTGGGATTTGAGTCTCAAAATTATTCCGCGGGTGGGGGCCGGAGCCCCTTGCAATATGGGCAGAGATTTCCCCGCTCCTCTGCTGGCAGAGATTTGTCTGGGCAGTAATTACAGGCGGGGGCGCAGCCCGGCCCCCGCCCGCCGCGGCGCTGCGCCCTCCGCCCGCGGGGCCTGGCACCGGGCGGGCGGCCGAACACGCAGCCGCCCGGATTAGCAGCATTAGCAGCCAGCGCCGAGCAACAATTAATCATTTGCTGGTAAATACAAGCGGGAGCCTCCCCCGGCTGGCGGGGAGGGAAGGGGAGAAGGGGGTGGCCGCCCTGGCCTGCAATAGAGCAGTGAGGAAAGGAAAGGGAAGGGCTGGGGAGGGAAGGAGACGCCCGGGGACCTTGTGGCCTCGGGACGGGAGATCAGAGCAGGCAACTTTCCTTCCGCTAATGCCGCTAATTACCGGCGGCAGCTCCGCGGAGCGCTCCCAGGCGCGGGCACCCCCGGTTCCCCGGGCCGCCCCGCCAGCCGGGCTCCGCCTGCCCCGGGCAGCCCCGGCCCAGCCCGCCCGGCAGCGCCGGCTCCGGGCCCGCTTCGCACGGCCCGATCCACCACCCCAGTAATCCCGGAGGATGGGCGCTCAGTGGGGAACGTCATTTGGAGAGTGACTTTGCGGGACAGGGAGAAGTAGAGCGCTGTGGAGGCAGCCGCCGTCACAGTGCGTTTGGGGGCCGCGCCAGCACTTCGCCTGGCACCCCGTCACTTTCTGGGTAAAAAATTGGCTTGAGGTGGAATCGGAATTACGCGTGTTAAATGAATTAAAAGCTGACTAATTAGTGGTTCTGACAAATTCACTGGGGAATCATCCGCTGCCAGAGAAATTTTGAAGATGTGTTGTCTAGAGATCAGTTCTTGGTCCATACCGTGCAATATCTTTGTGGTGACTCAGAAGAAAATACAAAATCAATGCAGGTAATGATTTCAACTTGACATAAAAATTGGTGGAGTGATAAATAATGATGGGAGTAGGTCAGTTATACTGAGCAATCTGGATCGCTTGGCAGACTCTGCTCATTTGAACAATATGTGATTTTAATATAGCCAAATGCAAGACTATATATCTCAGAACAGAAAATGAAGGTCACAGGCTGCTGTCATGGGAAGCAGTGGCTCTGAGGAGGATGGAGGAGGTGTGACAGATAACAAAAACTAAGCATGGATTTTTGGTGTAATCTGCTCTATCAGAGCTATGCCATTTCTGCATCTCCCGGCAAGAAAATGTTACCTAGCAGAATGAGGGTGGTCTTGGCATCTCAAGACCATAACAGACTCATACTGTGTCCACTTCTGGTGTCTACATTTCCAATAAAAAACACCAAAGAACTGGAAATTATTCTGATAAGAACTTCATAAACAACCTATGAGTTAGGAGAGACACTTTCAGAGGATGGAAGGTTCTTTAATTTATTAACAAAGGCACAACAGGATTTAGCACTAGAAGGTAAAGCTAACTAATTCATAATTAATTTAATTAAATATAAGTATTAATATAAGGCCTGATTTTTTCACAGTGAGGATAATTAGTAGAGTAGACAAGACATTTTTAAAACAGCTTCTTGTTGATAAAAAACTTCTTTGGATGGAAGTGTTTGGGCTTTTGACAGAAAAATATCTAGTTGCTTATAGAAATCCCTAGAGCAGTATATTTTGTAACAGTTTGTTTTACAAAATTGTTCTGAAATGTATTTTCTGATGTTAATTTATGCATTTTCATTTTATATTATTCTACTGCTATCACATTATAGCATGAAAAATCGTTTAAATCTATTTTCATTTTAATTTTCAAACTGTTAAGTACATTTGCTACATAGTACTGAGTACTAAATTAATGGAAAATCCTTTTGTTATAACACAGCAGAGAATCTTCATGCTGCCAAAAGTGTGAAATATTTCATGTGCCATGAAATTTCAGATGACCGTAATGATTTTAAAATATAAACCAGCAATCACTATCTCCACTGTCAATCACAGTGTCTGTATACTGCAGTATATATTGTTTGCTGTCAGCTGTTCCTGATGACCTGTAAAACCAGTTAAAAAAAGAATCAGTTACAAAAACAGCATTTTAAAATTACATTAATTCTCCATGGAGACAAATACTTTAAAATGCTGGAATTTCCCACAGTAACTGGGAGAACCTGATTTACAGCCATGTCTAATATTCCAGCATTAAAACTGTTTACCTGAGGAATGGTCTTTCCCACTTAGACCTTCTAAAATCCCTGCTCCAGCACAGACAACCTTGCAGTCTTGGCTCAGGTCAGACTTGGTGACTAATAGGTCTGTCCCCATTCAGGGTGGCTTTTGGATCCAGGTTGCTCTGTGGATGCAAAGGTCCCAGTTGCCTGAGTTGCTGCTCTCTGTGTTGCCCGGGGGTCACAGGAGGCTCAGCCTGGTGTCCTTGCAGATGAAACAGGATTGGAAGACGATGTGGTGTGAGCCCCCACTTCCAACACCTTCCAGCTGCTAACAGGTCCGTGCTCCAGAGAAGAGCTAAGCCAAAGAAATTGCCCCAAACATCTACAGTGGAGGCGCCCAGTCTTCAGCAAGAACAGTTTTTAGTGCCTCCCAGTGTGCCCGAATGAATTAATAACCTGCAGAGCAGTTAGAGCCATGAAATGTCTAAAACAAATCCATGGAGCCACCATTGAATGCAGTAATAGGGAATTGGGGTGAAGGGATGGAGTCAGAAGTTTTCCCTGTCTGGACAACCCTAGGTGGATCTAACCAGGTAACATTCCCAAGCCAGGAGCTGGACTGTGGTGATCCCTGTCGGTCCCTTCCAGCTCAGGGTGTTCTATGACTCGATGGAGCTGGGGCTGTGTGGAGGCTCAGTGTCACCCACGGTGGCCCGTGCCACCCCTGCTCCCGCAGCAAGGAGGAGCTGTGCTCTGGCTGCCCAGGCACGTGCCAGCAGGTGTCACTTACACCGCTTTGATCTGAACCACTGGAGTCCCACCATCCCTTCGCTTCCCCCTTGGTGAACCAAAGGACAGAGGAGGCAAAACGAGCCCCGGGTGCCCTTTGTTTCCTTGGAGTCTGTATTAGCAGCTGGGATATCTCGTGTGTATCCCAACTTTGGGTTGCTCAGGATAGGTCCATTGTTTATGAACACTCCTGAGCCTCTTTCTAATCTTGCATCCTCGCATACCTTCCAATGTGCATCCCATTTTGTTGGAAGACTTGTCCTGTTCTGTTGCAAAATAGCCTCTGTTTAGCAACACATCTCTTCCTTCATCCTTGTGTGGAGCTGAGCAGGCCACCTTCAGATCAGCGTGGATTCCTGAAAATGCCACAGTCGCACTCCACAGACACTTTACAGTTGAACTTAGATGACTTTAAAGAGCATTTTGACAGTCTGGGATGAGAGAAGCCTCTATCATTGCTGCTGCTTTTGTGTGGCACAGCACAGGCAAAGCTGGCTCGGGGCCAGCTGCCAGGGGTATGGTTTGTGTGGCAGAGGTGGAGCCCAGGGAGATGAGCCATGCATGTTTGTTGGATGGGAATAGGTTAAAGGGATAAGGAAGCACTCAGAACTGAAGTGTTTACAGGCCCTGGAAAGAAAGCAGTGCTTGCTGCCCAGGGATGAGACTGGGCAAAGCCATTGGCACAGGGTGGTGCCACTGCCCCTCATGGGTGACCTGCAGGAGCATCACCTGGAGAAAATCCTGCACATGGGGTGGTCTGCAGAAGCCACTTGGCTTTGGTGTGCTAAAACCCACTGTCATCTGATGAAGTTATGGGAGGATGGACTGCAGTGCTCCTGGTCCCTCCACTCATGCCATGGCACTGCCCTTTGTTTTCAGACTTCTAACAAAACCTGGACTAAAAAATGAAACTAAACATTGCAATTTGTTCTTAGATTTGTTGTAAATGCACATCCTTTTCCTGAAGATCCCCAAAACAATCAAGAAAAACAACTTCAAACTAAGGCTGCTCTAGAGGATTATGAACACTAGAAAACCAATGCCAAAACCCTGATAGAAACAATGCAAAAAGAGGGAGAATAAAAAGGTAACGTGTGTTAAGGGTTTGATGATTACAGTTGACACATCCTCTAACATAAATCTAAACCTGGGAAAATTAACAATAAATAAACATTTCAGTAATCCCTTTAACTTTGAATCTCTGCAACAGCAATACCAAAATGCAAAATGTTTTCATGTGGGCTTTAGTGATGGATGTATAAAACAGAACAAAACACTTTTTTCAAACGGGAAATCATTAATCTACCTTCAGTAACTATGGCTTGTCTTGCACTAACCTCGGGGACAGATTTTCTACCTCTCCTCACATTATCATATTGAATAATACTCATAGAAGCCAATTGAACTACTTGTGAGTAAAATGTTACTCAAAAAAATAAGACTATCAAAGCCAAATCATATGTAAATAATATCCTTCAAAGTCTGCTGAACACATCTTCTAGCCACAGAGCGATAACATTTTAATTATCAAAATATAAAAATGCTTACTGCAAAAACCTGAGTCCAAAGTTTTTGAATTAAGTCCATAAAAAATAAATATATTAGGTTCAAAATTGTAGAAGGCTTTAAATAATGTATTAAACTTCTTTTAGTTTTTTCTGCAGTAAAATGTCTCCAATTGGTGTTGTCAAACCTTTTGCACGAGCAGTGCTTTTTAATAAAAGTTGAAATTTTCTTGTACCCTTAATTCTTAGAGGTCTTCGTGAAAAGCACAAATATAGTGATATGTAAGGCAGCATTGTAACATTTGCAACAACACAGAAATTACAGTTAATGAAGAATTTTAATTGCAGTGACCTGTAAATGAGACATGTTACCTTAACTAGCTCTTGATCATCTTCCTTTGGAACTGGAGGTCCATTCTGGAGTTACCAACTAAACAAGGAAAAAATCCTGTGTGCTTCCAGCACTTACACAAACTAGCTTGCCAGAATAAACCTTCATAAATATTTTTGAAGGTCAGGGTGGTGTTTCCACAGAAAAAACCAAGAGAATTTACCCAAACTGCATATTAATGGAATGACAAAGTAAATCTTCACATTTTCATTTGTGCTAATGAAAGGGGTTGAATGACTGAGTATTCAAAACTTTACACATTTTGTAGTAATTAATTTCTACTGCTTTTGAAATGGTTGGGGTTTTTTGATGCTAACATTCTCAAAATTTATTTTGGGAAACATTTGCTGGTTCTTGGTGAAGCTTTAACTACATGTAGCTTTAACCACATCCTTTATGTCTACAAATATCCATCTCTTTTAAAGAAATAGAAGGTGCATTAAAGGTTAAAATAACTACCAACTACCATCACAGCATCATTAGTGAGCTCATCAAACTGATCTGTGTAGCATTACATCATGTAGGTTTGCTCTCTGGGCCTTACACCTCCAGTTTCTCTGATTTCTGCTCCACCTTGGTAGAGGCAACCAGCTGCGGATGGCTTAGTGCTTAGAAAGGCAAAAAGTGCTGCTGTGAGCGCTGCTCTTGAGGGTGACAAGACATTGGAGATTTTAAATACCTGGTATCTTAGTCCAGGGAGGTGAGTCTATGACAGTGAATATATCTGTTTTCAGCTTCATTTTTCTTCTAAGAGTGTGTCCGTAAGCAATATCCCTAATGATCACTGTCCATGTCTGACAAGCCCCATGTTGAACTAGTGGGGAAATTTCACTTAGGCTGTTTCTGGCTGATAGTTTCCAAACCATGTTATGAAATTACCTGAAATAAATTGTCCACAAACATCAGCAAATTATTTTTTTCCTGTTCTAATTTACGAGAGGAATAAAAATAAACTAATAGTAGTTTTTAGTTACTCAGCTTCATGCCATTGCAAATCACAGTGAGTGGTGGAGGTTTGCACCAGAAGTCTGAGCTGACTTAGGTGGGTGGCAGCTAGGAGGGAGGGAGTGAGCTCTGTTAGACAGGGTGGGAGATCCCCATGGAGCATTCAGATAACAAGGTGCTGTATTTTTCTCTCAAATTTTTTCTGCCTCCAGTACTAAGTGTGGCACTTTCTCAGCCTGGCTCTGGGGTATTTTGGCTGTATGACTGGAGGAGAAGATATCACTGAAAGAAAATCCATGGCAAGTTTCCTACAAAAGTCTGGGTGCTCTTTTTCAGCAGAGACACCACAGGGGCTCAGGGACTTTCTGCTGGTTCTTCCTGGTGCAAGAGGAGGAGCAGAACCTCTGTGTTGCATATGATTTTAAAACATCCAGGACAGTGTAGAAATTGTTCTGCATGACTCCAAAAGACAAGAAGAGGGAAACCTTTTAAAGAGCCTGCCTTATGAACCTAGGGAAAAAGCAGTGATTCCAGAAACGTTTAACAGAAAAGTGAGAGTATAAAGACACCATCATTAACATGGCTTGAAAGAGAGGATGTTAATGCAGCTGAAAGCTATTGCTGGTCGGATCTGCCAGGACATCCCCAGCTACACGGGTGTTTCAGCAGCCGGAGGGGCTTTGACTCTGTTGACGTAGGTGGTTATAATCAGGAGGAGAAAGTGGAGAGAAGGCACAGGAGGGCTGGAGACCAAGAAACAAAAAAGAAAGAGGGGGGAGAGAGAGAGGAAAGAAAGGACAGAGGGAAAAGGGAAAAGGAGAAAGAGAGAAAATGTGGGGGGAGAAGAAGAGAAATGGGAAGGAGAGCAAGCGAGACTATTTCTATAATTACTGTGGATTGGCTCGGATTAAGGGCAACTAGCTATCTCTTGGTTTTTGCTTTTTATATAACAACTAATCTCCTTCTAATCAGTTATTATTAAATTATATTCCATTTTTAATTCATTCACAGATCATTGGTGGCACAATTCGGACATCTGGACAGATAATTGAATAGAGATAATTTATGTAAATGAGGAACAGTTGTGTACCAAGGTGGGGGAGGGGAGATTTCAGCTCCCAGGGCCGGTGACCTAATGAGGACTCTCCAAAAGCTGCCCTTTCTCCCTGGGAGGACTCAGGTGTGAGGGGGGATGCTAGGAATATTTGGGTATCGTGTGTTGGATATTAACACACATACGAGAGGCCATCAAGCCTGACCTGTCTCACTTTACCTGAGGGACCAACCTGTATAGAACATCCTTTCTTTGAAGGCTGGAAACGGTGGCCAGATCAGCAGCTGGAGGTGCCCTTTGCTTCCCAGGGAGAGGTTGTTTCTAATGCAGATCTCTTCATGATTTGCAGGGTGGTACCCCAGAGCTGCACTGACATGACCATAGAGTGGAGGCATCAGTGAAGGAGCTACTCCAACTCAGAACACCAGCGAGCTGCCAAGCCTAGTACCTTGTGCAGGCCTGACTGGAACCCAGGAGCCTATTTCTTACTCCTCAAAAATGCCTCCCTGCTCTTTGATAGACATGGTCTTATCTTTCATTGCTTGTCCCAAACTCTGAATTTTGGAATCAGGAAAAACTTATGTAGGTAGACTGTTCAAAGGGTCTTGCATGATCAAAGGCAGCAACCAAGTACCACAGAGGAACTGGACTAAAGCATTGTGGCAGCAGCAATGTGAAAGAGCAGCCCCAAGATTCTGGCTTATTGTCACTTATATGGGCACTGTCAGAATGAGCAAATCAGAAATGGAGTCAAATACTGTCCAGACAGAGAACACAATGTGGCAGCGGGATACATCAGATCCGGCAGGAATACCTGCAGGGTAGGGAGTCTACTTTGGGCACACTCCCATTGAAGCCAGAGGACTCTGATCAACAGGCTCAGTAGAGCCTGGGACATGGTTTATCTTACCTTGATACAGGTAAGATAAACTGGCTTAGGGGAATTGCATCTCCATTGACTTTATTGATGAGATAGACACTGACTAGAGAAGTGGCCCAGGACTAGCTCAGGTGTGGGCACCTAAAGCTAAGCAACATGGATCCCACTGTAAGGGAGGAGAGGTATTACTCTGCTTTTGCAGTAGTGGAACAGCACAACTGCATATTCCTCTGCCTCAACAAGTGAAGATCAAAATGAAGTTCTTGTTCTGGGCTGTGGTTATATTACTTTTCCACAGCATTTGGATGCCACAGACCTAGATGCTGAAGAAAGAAGCATGATAGATAAATTTATCTTCCAAAGGGGGAAAGAATGCTAAACTCAATTGCTACGGCAAAAATCTAATTTCCATCACTCTGTCATAACCAGAGGAATTTTGCTGTGCATATTGAATTGTCTCAGTATTATGGAACTGCTGGAGAAAGGGAACACCAAAGATGCATTCAGTGTGTGGGAAGACTACTCACAAGATTTGTATGTCAAAATAAATTCAGGTCGAATTGCTAAGAATACAATGCAAATGAAACTAAAGTGTTCAAGTGACCTTCTTGCCCAGTGTCAGAAATGCACTGGGCTTTGTTCAGCTCTGCAGGGGTTTTTTTGTTGATTAAAAAATTCCCTTTTCAGATCGGTTCTTGAGGCTCTAATTAGCAAAATGTGAAATTGCCACTGGAAGAATTATTGTGAATTTTTCAGATAGGAATTATCAGTGATAATGAGAATGCAGCCATATGACTGACTGCAACCATAAGGTTGGGACAAAAGTTCTCAGCAAGGAGGGTTTAAATCAGCCCTTCTTCAAGTCTTCATAACCAACAAAGAAAGGTGACCGAGATGTGTATTAATGCCATTTGCAAGATACTGACTTGGGAGAATTTATGCCCATGAGCAGAAGAAAACCAGAATGCTGCAGCCTGGAGAACATAGGTGGGAGTCAATTCAGCAGCCTGTTTGAAGGGAAAAATTGCAGAGCCAAAAAATGTGCCTCAGAGACAGACAGTAGGACAGTGAGAACAGCTGGGCATAATAGTTTGGTATGATTGCAGTGTACATTTGCAATATGACAAAGCTCTAAAAAGGATTGAGACAACTCTACATTCAGAAACATGACATTGTGGAGCAGCCTATTAATGCTGTATTTCTCCAATACTGAAACTCAAATTTTCTGTGCAGTTTTGCAATTTCATTTTTTAAGGGAATACTGATAAATGGAACAGAATGTAGAAAAGAGGAAAGGAAATTTGGTCTGTGAGCCATGCAGAGATGTGTCTGACTTAAGTGATGACTGAAGAGAGAGGAATAGGAATCCCTCAGCTTTCTGTACCAGAAAGGAACAGAAACTGATGAGAAAGACTAAGATTTGGGCTAGCACCAGGAAGAGGAATACTAGTCACTAAGTGAAAGGCAGATCACAGGTCACCTATGCACAGGATAAAGGAGCATTCAGGGGGAATGGATGATGTTAAACTGTAGCTATTTCCCCAGAGTAACTGGCAGGACTATGGGAGCCCTGTCATGGGGAACATTTAATAAATTAGATGTTTTCACTCTCACACATTTGCCCTCTTACTGGTAGTAGCCACCACTGCAAGACACAGGAGCTGTGCAATGCTGCTGACTCCTTGCATCCTGCCTGCTTGGCTCATATAAATCCCAGTGAAGGCAGGAAACTCCTACATAATGTACCATGTCCCATCCCAAACTGTTTGACGTGTTTTCCTGCAATCTTCTGCATGCTCTGTGTCTTTTCTGATGCTGCCTTCCCTTGAGGATATTGGGGACTGCTACATGTCTTAGGGTTTTAAACCAGTTTTCCTAAGGACTATTAAACCAGTTTGGTAATTGGTTATAGTCAGTTAAGAAGGGACTATTGCATTTTCTTGTTTGTTTTAATAATATTTTATAATATGAACCCCTCTTTCCTGTTATGGTGAAAAAGCTTCATAAGAAAGGGAGCACTGCTGTATGTCCTAAACATATCCAGTCTGGGGTAGTGTATTTCCTTTGCAAACTTATTCAGTAGCCAAACCTCATTGACATTTAACTCCATTTCATCTCCAGTTTCTCTTGCTTCATCATGGACTAAGGCCACTGCGTTTTCCCAAATGAGCAGGTGGGCTGTGATGAAAATGCAGACTCAGACATAATTGACTCTGAGAGAGCTTTGAAGACCAGAGCTAATATCCTGGTTTGGCAGACAATGCAACCTGAGAATCAGCACAACATCTAGAATACAACAGTGAGCTGCTGGCATTGACTCAAAGATGGATCCTGAGAATGTGTCCACCTTTAATCCCAGATATAGTGGATATAAGTCCAAGGCCCATCTGGCTAAGGGACCATTATCCTCTCATGGTCTGTCCCTCATCTCAAATACAAAGGTTTGTGCTCCTCAGACAGACAAGGGTGTGTGGAGCATCAAGTGTGATACAAGTGTATGATACAAACATCCTGGCTTGTGTCAGAAACAGCGTGTCCAGCAGGACCAGGGCAGTGATTATCCCCCGTTTTGGCACTGGTGAGGTCACACCTTGGATCTTGTATTCAGTTCTGGGCTCCTCACTACAAGAAGGACATTGAGGTGCTGGAGCTGGCCAGAGAAGGGCAACAGAGCTGGTGAGGGGTCTGGAGCACAAGTCCTGTGAGGAGCACCTGAGGAAACTGGGGTTGTTTAGCCTGGGGCAAAAGGGGCTCAGGAGGAAACTTATTTCTCTACAACTACCAGAAAGGAGGTTGTAGCCAGGTGATGTTCAGTCTCTTCTACCAAGTAACAGGGAATAGGACAAGGGGAAATGGTCCCAGGTTGTGCTAGGGGAGGTTTAGATTGAATATTAGAAACAATTTCTTCACAGAAAGGGTTGCCAAGCACTGGAATAGGATGCCCAGGGAAGTGGTTGAGTATACCCCTGGAAGTATTTATAAGACTTCCAGGGGTGTAAAACCCACATCTACGAGATGTGAGTTTTAGGGGCGTGGTTCAGTGCTGGGTAAATGGTTGGACTCAATGATATTAAAGGGCTTTTCCAACCTAAATGATCCTTTATTTCTATTCTATTATTAAGTATCCATGGGTTCAAAGAAAGAAAGTGATGAATGACAGTCATACAGACTGAAAATAGCTGGGAATAGAGAGAAAGGGTAAAGGAAAATTTTCCAGCCTTTACTTGAAATTCCATTACTTGTGGTGGATACTCATGCCAACCTCATACATTTACAACCTTGCTAGATTTCCCAAAGGAAATGCTGCAGAAATAGATATTTCTATTAAGGTATATAGACAGTTTATTTTAAGTCTTCAAGGCATCACTTGATTTAGTTTTCCTAGCAGGGAGGAGTGGGACCAGCAGTCACGTTGGTTATCTGGTGGTGACAGGGAAGCAGATGCTCACACCACTCTTCTGACTCTCACAGCAATGCTCAGTGAATCATGGGCTCACATGGCAGTGATCTGGGTGGCACACCCCTGCCCTTTTCCTTTAGCCACACCCCAGAAGATGGTAAGGGCCAGTACTTTGTCCATCTCCAGAGTTCAGGTTTCCATCATTTTTCAGGTCTCCGTCCTGTCATCATTCCTGGTTAGTAAGGATACAGTGGGGTGTGGGTGAAGAGAGAGTGACGTGTTCAGTGAAGCTGTGTCACTTCCTTATGCCTCATCACTCTCTGTGTACTTGCATCTCGAACACTGCAGAAGGTTAGATGGTGGATGTCAAATCAGGAGATGGATTGCTAGAAAACTAGGACTAGTGGGAACCCAGAGAAGCTGTCTCTTTGTCCCTTCTGCCCTGTGCCATGACCAGTTAGACCCATCTCATTCCTGACAGAGGGACAAGCATCTAAGTAATCTCTTCCAGTGTCTCCCTTGCAGTCTGTTTTGCTCCCCCTGCTCATTTTTCTTAATTTTGCTCCTAGTGTCTAACACAGACCTCTCCTGCTCCAATTTCCTGTGCCATGAGCACAGAGGACAGCTTTTTTCCTTCTTCCTATACTGCTTTAATGCCTGGGGATTTTCTTTTACCCTCTCTCTGTCTTCCTTCTTCAAGTTACACAGCAGCACTTCTTTCAGGTTTTTCTTTGCAGGATGTATGTCAGATCTGTGATTATTCTTATTGCCCTCCATTAGGCACTCTCCAATCAGTCCACTTAGAAAGGCAATTCCAAAAGTGGGCTCAATACACTAAGTCTCACCAACTCTGAATACAAGGAAAGGTAATTTTCAGAGGTCTTGACAGTTGTGGTCTTATCCATTCTTTACAGTAGGATGTTTGATTTATTTGCAACACTGTACTATTTTTGACAGTACTTGTAATCCTTTCTAACCCCTACTGCTTTTTTGGAAGAATTGCTGCATAGCAAGTTGTTTTCCAACCCCTGTTTATGCATTTCATTCTTTCTGCATCACTGAGATTCTTTGCATGGTTTCTTACTAATTTGCATCTACGTTTTTTCAACTACTTTTCGAAATTGCTAAGATGATTTTGAATGCTAAGTCTGTCCTTCAGTGTACTTAAAGTGCCTTCCAGGTCTGTGTCTTCCTGATATGCCCACTCCCTCTTTTGTTATCCATGTTGTGAGCAGAACCAGACTCAGAACAGATCTTCATGAAACTGTTCTCAATACATCCTTTATTTTGATAGTAAACCACTGAGGACTATTCGCTGAGCACAGTTTCTCCACTAATTTTTCATTTATCTAACATTAGTTACTGCTAATTTATATTTCCCTAGTTTACTCACAAGGATAACTTTTGAAATGGAGCCTAAACAGCTTATAGAAATAAAAATACTCAACCTCTTCTGTTCCTTCTTTATCTATAAGACCTGTTACCTTGCTACAGGCAAGAAATTAGAGTGCCTGAAAGGGACTGATCCTTGACAAATTCACACTGAAAACAATTGTCTCATTTTAGCCTTTGATATTTAGAGATAACTAGGTAATTTTTTTCAGAATTTTAATGGGAAAGGGAATTAAGCTGATTGGTCTATAATTACCCATCACCCTTTCCTTCACTTCTGTAAGAGAAATGCCTGTGATTTTCCTGTACTCCACTACATCTCAACAGGTTCTGGAACACAGCCACTACTGACTCTGAGACTGCTGTAGCCAAATTTCTAAGCACCTTCAAGGAAGCTCGTTATGCCAAATAAATCTGAATGCACCTAACTCAATAACATTACCTCTGCCATACACTTTTCTTATTCTATGCCAAGATTTTACCTCTTTATCACTGTTATTAGTTTCTCTAATATTATCCTCTGTCAATAATTTTCACTCCCTGTTGAGCAGAGATCCAATATTTTGCTTAGTCTTCCTCTTGCTACTAATGAATTTACAGAGCTACTAATGAATTTACAGAATGATTTCTTGTTCCCTTTGATTATCCTGCTACTTACAAACTTATTTTATGCTTGGTCTTTTTGATTATATTCCAGCTTGCCTCTGCTGTTCTTCTGTACTCACCTTTTGTACACCAAGCTATTGCTTATCTTCTGCACCTTTCCTTCACAGGTGTGAGATCAATGGCAAATTTGTGAATTAACCAGGTTGTTTTAATTTTTTTTTCCTATTTTATGATATGACAACCCCTCCTGGAGCAGAGGAAGATGAGGGACTCAGAGAAATAAATCTGGTGTATCATGAGTTTGCTGCAGCTGAAGAAGAAGGTTAAGGGGCAGGTTGTATGTTGACAATTGGATTAGGAGATGCCAGAGGCAGGGAAATGCAGGAGAGCTCTTTTCCCCACAGCTGTACTTGTTGTAACAGCAATTATTTTGAGCATTATTAAATATCATAACCACAGCTCTAATGATATTTATGTGGAGGCAGTGATGCTGCATCCTTGAATTCTGCAGTGAGGTGTTAGCCTGCTTCTCCAGCCTGGTAGTTGATCTGATCCTCAGCAAGGAGGCCCTGCACTGCAAGGTATCCAGGGATAATGCCACAGCCCTGGTGTGCCCCTACAGTGGGGCCCTGTCACCTCTCACTATGCCACCACTAAGCCCCCAGGTACAACACCAAACCTTCCTCCAGCATCCCACCTCGACAAAGCCAGGGGCTGAGTGCAGGGGTAAGGGCTTGGGGAATGCCAGGGTGAGGTCCTTCTCAGCGCCCTGTCACATCACCTTGCCAATGGTGCCCCATGCCCATGTCTTCTCCAAAATCCCAGTTTCAGTGTCCTTGCCCCCTTATGCTCCCCATTGTGCCTTGACAACAGGTGCTCCTCCTGCTGCTGCTGCCCTGGGCTCTATGCAGACAGTTCCCCTCCCTGTGCTCCTTATTAACACCCCTCCTAACCGGCAGCAGCAGACACCACCAGCAGCTCCTTTCCCCTCCAATCCCCTCCCCTTCCCTTCCATAATCTATCTAAATATTAAAATGAGTTTGTCCCTGATTTACATGCGTAAGAAGGGATGTAATAATGAGGACGTAGATTAGAAGATTTAGCACAATCGTTTGTGTAGATTGTGTCCCATCAAAGGGCAGCTCTGACAAGCCGAGATTAAGGAGCAAACAGCTGCCGCTGGAATTCAGTCCATTTGTTTGTTTGCTGTTTTCTCTCTTGACTCCAGCAAACAGTCTCATTAACATGCAAGTGATTTGCCCCTTAAGCCTTTTCCTGTTTATTATTGGGGGAGTTGCTGACGAGGGCTTTGTAGAGTCCCTGGCCCAGTTCTGAGAGATCTACATGCAAATCAAGATTAAAATGGGAAGTAATTAAAAACAAAGAAGGGGCCACAACACCTTGGTCCCCTCTTTCCTTTGAGGGATCTTAAAGTTAAGGCACTGGGAAAAGGTGTGTGGTGAGGGAAAATGGAGCAGTGTCCACCAGGCCTGTGTGGCCCTGGCAGGCCCCTCTTGGTTGTGGTGTTGAGCTCTCCCTTTCTCCTGCTCTTCTCCACTCCCTCTGCCTCCCCCTTCTCAAAATATCTGTCTGCTAAACTCATTTGCAGCCTTTGCTTCAACGGCCTCGTTTGGCAGCACCTTCCATATGGTCCCTGCTGTCTGCCCACCACAGCCTCTGCACGCCGGGCAGCACATCCTGGACCCACTGCTGCCTCCATGTGCACAGCCCCTGGCCCGGGGCAATCTGTGCCCTCTGCCCCCTTAGCAGTGTGTCCCCATCCAGCATCGTGAACCTACCAACACTTGCAGCTTTTTCAGCATCCTCGGTGGGTGAGGGACTGACAGACGCAGGGATTGTGCAGCATCCATTCTCACAGGCATTGACAGTGATGCAAAGGGTCTCCTGAATACATACAAGGGTCTCCTGAAGCCACCTAGGTTGTGAAGGCTAGCTCAGGTCACTGGAGCAACACTGGGAACAAACCAGCACAGTGTGTCTTTCAGTAGCACCCAGACCCAGCAGGTGAACGCTGCTGGTTGGAGCGCAGGGGCAATGACAGTGTGCTCATCTGCTGGCTCCCCAAGTGCAGTGCACCCTGTCTGCAGCTGTCTAGGGATGACAACTGTGAGGAACAGCACAGGATTTCTTGGGCTGAGAGAGAGAGAGACTGTCACATAAATCTCCTGCAAAGCAAGCAGCCCTTTCTCTTCATTTATCAGAGCGCTTGCTCTGTCCCTTGCAAGACAAGTAAAAATATAATGAAGCCTAGAAACTCACTCTGGGAAGCAGCCATGGTTATTCAGTGTGTGTCTACACAGACAAGCAGGGACAGATGTGGCTTGCTCTGCCTGGCAGCATGGAGCTGTGCAGAGCATCTCCACACCCAGCCTCTTGTCCTGGTCACCCTCAAGGCTCCTGGCTTGGGCACAGCTGCTCCTAGACCCTGGGATTCCTGCCCAAGTACATAGCATGCTTGCACCTTGTAAAGCAGACTTGCACGTGTTCGTGTGCGCATACCCTCAGTGCCAGGATCAGGCTGTTCACCAGGTGTGACACTGAACAGCTCTGAAATTTGTGACTTTCCTTCATGCTTTTCTTAAATCCTGAGGTTGACAGGCTGCTGTGTACCTTTCCATGGGGCCCAGGGCAAGCAGGAACTGAGGAAAGGCAGCCTGCTCGAGGTTAGCCCAAAGCCCTTGGCCTTGGGGAGGGGCTGCTGCTTTCAGTGGTTACCCAGCTGTTACTGAAGTTGGTTTCATGCACGGCGAGGAAGAGATTGCAACGCCAGAGATCTGTGACTGCAGATTGTGTTGTAATGAACACACGTAGGTGAATATTTAAAACACTTATGCGTGCTGTAAGTACTTTCTAACCTAAGTCCTTTATTTTTATTTTTTGGAGTAGAGCTGCACAGAGGGATTGGTCAGGAAGATCTCACTCTCCACCTTGCTCCGCTGAGCTGTTAAGTCCAGAGAAGCTCATGGCTTTTGTAGAAATGCCTGTTTAGAATGCAGTGCCTTCCCCTCAAACTACTCCTGCTGCTTGCCAAGGCAGTGCAATAAGGAACGACCAAAGCAAAACATGGGCAGCCTCAATGTTACGGCATTGCACAAAGTAAATGAGATGGTGGCCATGATCCTTGCAAACAGTATTGTGTACAGACAGAATGACAGGCGAGTGATTGTGAATTCCCTGCTGTTGTTTCCAACTCATTGGCCAAAATAATTAATGAAATAGTTATAGCTTTTGCTTTTTCAGATTCAGACTATGGCACAGCTTCACTGCTTACCCAGCTTTTTTTGGTGTTTGTTATAACAGTGCCAAGGAAGAGAAGAGCATTTTCCCAGCTGGGGCACTACCTGCAGGACAGCATAGTCTGATACAGCTGAGCAGCCAGTCAAGTTCAAACAGTGTCAGAGATAGGAATGGATATCTTTTTCCAACTTGAACTTGAATAGCTGCTGGACTCCTCTGATCAGCTCTGACCCTGCCCCTGTACCCCTCCTCTTCCTCTCCAAGCGGCAGCTCTGCAGCCAGGCTCCAGGTGTGCTCCTGTAAGAGGTGGCCATGTGCAGTCCCAGTCAAGCCCCTGGCTTCCCCGTGGGGCAGTATTCAACTGTACAGTGCCTTGCACACTCGCTCACCACAGAGTCCCTTCAGCAAGGAGGTTTTCAGGCAGCAGCAGCACCCCAGCAGCAGTAACACTGCCTCTCTGGGCACCATTTCTTTAACTGTAACAACTCAGCCCTTGTTGCAATGGATTTTTAATGGATCATTGAAAGTTGCTTCATCATTTTAGTCCTAACAGAATTCTACTGCCTGTTTCTCTGTTGTTTTGGGGTTTTTTCTTTAATTTCCACAAACGTAGAGTTTTGGTTTATAATGGGATAAGGATTCTGTGGCTTGGGCACTTAAAGTCATAAATCCCTGGGCCATTTCTGTTCAAACACAGCACAGTCACAGCAACCTCTGCTTCTCTGGATAGAGAGCAGATCTCAACAACTTCACGCTCCCCAACCAGAAGAGTTATGAATGATTAAGAAGGCCGCTAATAGTAGAAGTGGATAGTGAGCCTTGATGTGAGCACTCCAGCTCTAAATGGGAATGAGCAGGTGAAACCAGTGTGCAGCATGCCAGCAAATAAGCAGGGAACTGCTGGAGAGTGCTGTTTGCCTGCAGCTCATGTCACCATCCCTGACACCATCACGCAGTGCATCCCTTCCAGCCTGGTTCTCGTGAATGCGCTGATGGACCCCAAAGACAGGAATCAGTGTTTCAGCCAAAGAAAGACACGTGATGGAGAAAGGGGTCTGGAAAAAGAACACTCATAGATGAAGGAAGTGAGGATATTGGAGTTCCTGATTCCTAAAAAAAGGTTTTCCCCCAGAAGGATCTAGTGATCACCCTGAGATGGCAGGTGCAGGAGAAGCTCTGGAAAACAGTGGCTTTGACAAGGGGACAGAGGGAACAGTGAGCACCTCAGCATCTCATGGCTCTTGCATTATGTGTGCAGAGGGGTCCCTGCCCAAGCCTCCTGCTGCAGTAATAAGTGCTTGACTGAGAACAGGGCAGGCAGGAATAAAAAAGGGCTTCTTGGACTGCAGCATGTGCCACCATGTGAGCTGGGAAGGTGGGGGAGTCTCTAATCCCTCGGGGTCAGACCAGCTGCCAGGATCCCACTCGTTCCCCAGCACAGCAACTCCGCAGCCTCTCTCACACCAGCTGATGACACCCCTTGCAGGGCAGGGCCTGCCTGCAGCCTCTCTTCTTGGGGCTTGTGTTCCAAATAGCTGCAGGCACAGGAATGCCAAGTTTTATGTACACCTTCTTTTGGGAAGTCCAGGAAGCTTTTGTGACCAGCATAGACACTTAGCAGGGTCCAAGGGGAAGGCTGCATTGCCTAACTTGTCCCTATAATTGCTGGTGGTTTCATGCACCAGCTTTGTCTGACCTGTCCTGGGCTGTTGTTTTTCCCTCTGTCAGGAAAAAGAAGTATAAAATTATACTTGTGGACAAAATGGGGATTTTTAATCAAAGCCACTCCCATGCAGGGAGCTTCTCTCTTCAGAGCCAAGATATTCAATTTGCCCTCCAATGCATCCTTCTTTTGACTATGATTATTGTTGCATTACTATTGCTATTATGTCATAAATTGACGTCTTGTGTTCCTGTTTGTTATCTAGGGATTCTGCTCTAATCTTGACAATCGCTAATGCAGTGTAAATCCAGCACGCTGGGTGATAATCTGGCTACATAAAAAAGACAAAAAAGAAAAGAAAAAACAAACAAACAAAAAAAAACCCACCCACAAACAATAAAAAAAAAATTTTAAAAACCAAACAACCAAAAAACCACCGTCTTTCTAGGCATAATCAAAACCTTTCACTTTAATATTTAGCACAATACTTTTACGATGAAATTGCATTTTCCCCAGATCTCCTCTGCAGCTCAGAAGGACATCCTGCTCTGTTTGCCTCCAGATAACGCGGGTGCTCACTGGGATTTAGCGGGCAGGGTGCAGGATGTGGCCCCGGCAGGGTGAAGAGCAGTTTGCGTCCTGCGCTCCAGTGACATCCAAAAGTTGGCAGGAGCTCTGCTCCTTCCCTGGCCTCCGCGGGGAATGTCTCCCCGTCGCCAAACAGAGCTCTGGAGGATGGATGGGGACTTTCTTGGATTGTGTTAATTCCACACAAAAAGTAATTCAGTATGACTCATTTTTGTAGGTAGCAAGTAGTGCCTGTTGAAACCCTGTTTTCCACGCAGATGTATCTCCACGCCGCTAAGCTGGTGCGCTCAGAACTGAGGAGGGCCCAGGTCAGGGAACGGGGCATGTGTTTCAGTCGCTTTCGCAGAGAGACACGAAGAGAGTACGAACGCAGAAAGCACGGCACGCCGGGGAGAGAAAAGGCGGAGGGCGAGATGGTGCATCAAGGCTTGGTGGTGCGGTATTTCGCAAGAAGAAACGTCCCCCTCCTTAGCCCAGGCCATGGCTCTTTGCGGGCCCAGGTGCCCTGGCAGCACCGGGGCCGCCCCACGCCGGCAGGGCGGGAGCGCCGCTGCCCCTCGGCCCGGCGGGGCCCCGTCCGCGCTGCCCCGTCACGGCAGGCCGGGGCCGGGGCCGCGGCGTCAGGGAATGCGCCGCTGATCCTAAACAAGTTTGCCAGCCATGCTTTTCTCATGGCTCCCGCACAATGGCCCGTTTTCTGCCCACCTGCCGATTATGCTTAATTAGGCGAGGAGTTGATTAATTTGAGGTAATTGACAGCTAATTACAGGCCTGAGGGCTCATTAACTTGACGTCCTGTCTGAGGGAATCAGCTGGAGGGGGTCAGGTGATGTGCAGCCCCCCTCTGGTGCCCGCTTGCTGCCCACTCACCTGGGCGGCCCAGGGAGGGCACAAGAGAGGCTGCCTGGGGGAGATGGGACGCTGGGGGCCATGGCCACAGAGCGTCGGGAGCACAAACACCCCCAGAGGGGACGCAGCAGGAGGGATGCTGCCGGGCAGGAGGGCTCCCTGTGGTGATAAAGGAGGAGGAGAGGAGTTTGGAGGTTGGTGATGGCCTGGGGGGGATAAGCAGCCAAGCATGCAGGCAGAAGGGGAGAGAGATGTGCATGGGATGAAGGCTCCCAAGGCTGCAGCTCCCTGTTGGCTGGGCCAGAAGTCCCGCACCATGCCCATGGCCCCAGCAGGGTGTCCAGGGTGATGGAGGGATGCCACAGGTCCATCACTTCAACAGGAGTTCACAGCAGCTGCTGGCAGGCTGCAAGCACTCATGCTTGCTGTACTGTAAGACATCATTAGTCACTTCATGTTTACATCATACAACTACT
Organism: Pyrgilauda ruficollis; assembly: GCF_017590135.1. Lineage (NCBI taxonomy): Eukaryota > Metazoa > Chordata > Aves > Passeriformes > Passeridae > Pyrgilauda > Pyrgilauda ruficollis. The sequence continues at coordinate 2,022,027 of NW_024524155.1, read as the reverse complement.
GATTGAAAAAAGGGTATCTTTTTTCAGTACAACTTTTCTCAGTTGCTCTTTACTGCATGCAAATCACAGGCAATAGAGCTATTTACCTAACAGCCTATTGATCTCCCTCAGTGGAGAATTCAGGCATGTCCTCTGGATTTACAAATGTATCCTTATCTCACCTTTCTAGAACTGTCGGAATCCCGGCATTGAGAGAGGCTAAATGACACAGCCAAGGTTACTTTGAAAATCTAAATTGGATCCAGCTTTTCAATCCTGGGCCTTGACCATAAAACCATCTTCACCATTTTCGACAAGCACAAGGCTGGTTAGCTGAAGATGACTGCCAGAGATCTGCCTTATGGCTACTCCTCTCCTGGGGAACTGGCAGCTCACAGATCTGGGATGTTCCTGGCAATGCTGAGGAGAGGGGCAGAGGATGCCTTTTTAAAAGGATACTGTCTAATTATGTCAGAGAGGATGTGGCTGGAGAAATGTACTTGAAAGGTCACAAAGGTCTGTGATGTCTTCGTGTTGCTGTGGAAAGGCTCACCACCCTCAGACTTCATTTCATCTTCAGGAAGTCTTGCCCCAGACATGATGGATGTAATGCCTGGTTAGTAGGCTTGGAATGAGGATTCAGTGGTAAGCCAATACAGAAAGTGGCTGAGAGGAGGAATGAGAAGTAAACCATGCTGTTGAGCAGAATGACTGCAGGGCACAGTAACAGCTGGACTGTCCAGGCAGACACAGGCTTCATTCATACCAAGGCATTTTGGGCAATGGGCAATGAAGGCTTGGATAACAGAAATTGAAGAAATGGCAAAATTGCAGACAACTTTTCTGTGAGCATGTGGAAGTCTGGTGAAGAATCTAAACAATCATCATAAATCACAGTTTGACCTGACCACTGGGGCTCTTCAGCCAGAGGAAGCTGCATTGCAACTGTAGCCTTCTCAGACACTTCCCTTCACACATTGGCATCATTCCTCTACCTTATTTTAGCTTTATTTCTGCCTCTGGCTCCTCTGAAAGTGCTATGCCATCCTCATGCTCTTGGTGTGATCAGAGAGGATGAAAAATCTAAGTGTCTCATTTGCATATTGCTGATAGTGGCTTTTAGAAACCTGACTAAACAACTTGCTTTGATATTCTGTTGTTACATTCCACAGCTAACTTGTACACTGCCCTTTATCCCTTTGAAATGTACTGATGTTTCATTTTCAAGCTCTCTTGTTTAAATTTCATGGAGTTGGGTAAAGCTGACTGGTCTCTATGGCAATTATTATTTAATACCCTTCTTCCATTTGTTGTTCCTTCTTTCTACCCTAAACACACCCAGACTGGGTGATAATTCATGGTGTAGAGGCCAAATGGACCCATGTGACAAATAAATTTTGCTCACTTGCTTAGAACCTTTCCCGTGCCTGTCTCTTTCAGGAGAAGGTGTCCATAATTTAAGTTGCATTTGAGAGGAGATCACCCCAACAACTTTTATAGTGGCATTTATCATTTAGAACCTGGGAGAGGAGTTATTTGGAGGAGTCCAGACAGGTAGTTTCCTCTTTTTCTCTCTAAATCCATTGTTGAAATTGGCTAAACCTTGGCCATTTCTCATCTTGTCTATTACAAGGCTGTTGCCTTGTAGTGTAAATACAAAGACTGTACATTGGTGCAATAATATTAAGCATTACGCGTACCACTGGGTTACCTCTCCATGAATTTCTTCCTCTTTCCTGTGTTGACAGAGATTTCATGAACAGTGATGGAAGAATCTCATAAGCAAGGATACATTTAACCATATTCATTTTCTGTGAGCTCGTGTAATGTTATCATGTTACAGATGGAGCGATAGGATGGAGGCAGATTAAGTGGTTTCCCCCATTCAACAGGATGTCTGAGGTAGATCCAAATAGGAAAAGTGCATTCTGCATGTTTTAACTCACTGAACCTTTAGAGCTCTCTCCTGAAGAAAGCCTCACCCACCAAATGCCCACTGTCACGCTGAGTTCCTTCCAGAAGGACTGTTTTATAGGGTCCATGACTCTTCTGAGGTCTAAGCTTTAAGAAAACTTCCTTTTTGATACTGAATGTTTGCCTGAATTGCCAAGAAATACCTGGAAGCCACAAGTCCCACTCACCATCCCTGGAAGTATTCCAAAAGAATGTAGATGGGGTGCTTAGGGATATGGTGGTAGACCTGTCAGAGTTACCTTAATGGTTGGATTCAATCTTAGAGATCTTTTCCAACGTTCATGATTCTACGATAACTGAGTCAGGAACTCCTTCTGTCTGTAAGGAAATTGCTGAGTCCAGTCTTAGGGGGTTAATTCTACTAGCAGGAAATTTTACACCGCTCTAAAGCTCTGGGTAAGCAGCAACAGATATGATCTTTGAGGGAGTGGTAAGTAGCCTCACTAGGATTGTCATACTGATGTAAGAGTCAGTATAGTATAAGATCATTTATGTGAGAGGTGTTTCCTCAGAGAAATCCATCCTATAACAGTATGTTGTGACTTAGGCTGATGTCATTTCAGCCAGGGAGACTGGTTATTGGTATATAACAAGCTATTGGTATTTAAATACGGGTCACTTGGACATCCAGAATTCAATTAAATTTAGGCAAACTCCTTTCTGTACTAAGTCTCTGGATGCTGGAGAAAAAAAAAAAAATTGGCAAAGTGTGTAATACCAGTAGTTTGTTTTGCAGTAGTAAAAGTGCAAGTAATCCCTACACAAACTAGATGTAAGCTTTCTAAGTAAGCTAGCAGAATGGAAACTATTACTGTGATCAGTGACAAGGTAAACGATTTCAATTTAATTTACTTTTAATCTCTGAAGTTTTGGCTTTGGAATTGTCTTGTTCTTGGGAATTCAAAAAAGAGGAGGAGGTCTCAGCAAATTTTTTGTCCGAGGGAGGCAAGACTACCATTTTGGAAAGCAATCTGGACTTTCAGCAGGTTGGAGTGTTTTAGAAAGATGATTACCTGAGCAGTAGCAAGGATGCTGTTGCTGACACCTGGACCAGCACAAGATGCTGAAGCAGTCATTTGTGTCACTGGATGAGAACTGTGCTCAGGTGGCAACACAGCTTGTTCCTTCTGTGACAGCCTTTCTGTTGCTTTCCTCTTTGGACATCGCTCAGGCCATTTCAGGGAGGCAGAGCGTTAGATGTAAAACACTTAGATTTTCTTGACTACATTTGTTCTTCTCAGATCTGGCAGATACAAGCAGTTTTCAGCACTAACATCCCTGCATCACGTGTGCAGCCACAAAGGCCTATCTCATAACTGCATTTGCAGCTGAAGCTGTGTCTGAACCCGTCCACACCACCATCTGTAATCAGTGACTTCTAAAAGAGCAACCTGCTGATTCTCCAATGTCTCCATTTAGTTTGGGTACCTCTGCAGCATGAGATAATACAACAGGCTGAGAGGGCTGTTCTGAACCTGAGGAGTAGGAATGGCTGGAGGGAGAGCTTCTTAGCCCTGATTTTTCTGAAATATTTCCAGCTTTTTTTCATACCTAAGAATTTCTTCTTTAACATATGGAGGGAGTGGCCACCAAAAAAGAAGCTATTTCTATTGAGTCTAGCTCCAGAAACAGGTTTTTTTTCCCACATACACAGAGCCTGTGTGAAGTAGATCAAAATTATTATGCTAACAACAAAGCTTGATGAAATGTTGCTTTTAAAATCCATGTCATAACTACTATCTATATGCTCATGTTTGTACATTGTGTATTGGCACCTTCTTTGCAAGGCTGGATGACGCCTCTCCCAAAGCAATTAGAAGCTGAATTTTAAGTCAAGATCTTGCTAAACAGCTTCAGAAATTAAGAAATGTCCATAGCCCATGTTTACACCAAGCAGGTCTACCTCCAGTTCTGAAGTTCAAAGAAAGTTATTTTTCTGGTGCTTCCCATGTAAGTAACATAGCTCTCAATTACCAGAAAATCAGCTTGTATTTTACGCTTAAATGAGACCTCAGAATCAAAGTTCTACAGTTCCTACCCAAATGCAGTACATGATGCACAAGTTTCTGATCCACATACTTAACTTCATGTGCCTGAGAAGCCATTTAGCAGAAGAGTGTACAGAGGTGCACTGACTTTTTATATAATTTCAAACATCTTTCACCTTAAGGAGCTGTTAAGTAACTATACTCCATCAGTATCTGGGTTTCAGAAAAGAAGATGCCTGATCGATTGCCTTGCTCAGGAGTAAGATGGTTACTGTAATTATCTTGTTTGCAAGAAAAATAAGAACATTTATCTCATTTTAGGCTAGTGGAAAAAATAGAAATTGTGAAATTTATCATTAGCCCATATGTATGTTTATTTCGCTGATGAATAAAGGTTGAATGCCTGACTTTTGTGCTAGTATTGTTCCCATTATTTCTGTAGGGATTTTATATTAAATTTTCCATTATATATTGGAATTTTTGAAGACATTTGACCGACCCAAATAAAAACAAACCACCTTACGTGTCCTGCATTTTAACATTTTGAGGTGAGAGAACCAAAAGCCATCAGTTTCCATGCTGTAGAAAACAAAGAATATTTTTGAACATTTAGCTTACATGACACTATGTTCAGGCACAGCAGTGCTGATCTGTTGCAGACTTGTTTGAATTAAACTGAAGAGTCACAAGGGAGCAAGGGAGATATTATATCTAATTTTTTGAAGATGCTGCAAGGCAGTGTGAACCACAAGGATGAAAGAGAAGGAAACCTTTCTCTTTTTAGATCAGCAAGTCACTGGGAGTATTAGTGAGAGTATCAGTCTCCTGGAGTGCCCGAGAGCTGTCTGTCACCTTGAAAAGATTAAGAGACCAAGTGAGTTCCTCCTTTCGAGAATCCATCTCTCTGTACCTCCAAGGACGAAAAGTCCAGAGTGAAGAGGGCACTTTGGCAAACCTGGGATGGCAGGGGGGTACTGGATGAACTGCCCTCCAACAGCACAAGTCAGGCACAGGCAGCAAAAGGTGTGCCCCTGACTTCTGACTAAGGCACGGACAGTACCTCCTGCAGATCTGGAGAAGTGACTCTGAGGAAAGAGTACAGGGACAGCTGATTCTATCCACATCTTCTCCCAACTAAAGGTATTTTGAAGTTCTGTAAGTGCTAGACATGAAAAGACATCAGATACTCAGCCCTTGAAAGTACAGACTGTTTACTTGGTATAGCTCCAAGCTGGCATTTATGACCAGTGTGGTAGGACAGCTTCTCAGAATTTATAGGGGCTGACTATTTAGGCATTATTTTGATGATCAGTCTTCAATCCAGTGCCGAGACAAAATTAATTTACTGTTCTGATAATATGGTGTTCTTTTTGTTAGCTTCCTTCAGTAATACTTACAGCTTACGTATGTATACAAATATGGATGTAGCTTATTTGGATGCTATTTTTATTTCATCTTGGTTTAAGATTTTTATGAACATTATAATAAAATCATGTACAAATTCCCTCCTGATACTTCTTCAGTGGGCAATAACAATTGACCAGAATGGATATTACCGGGCAAAAAGCCTGACTGGATTCACTTAAGAAGTCAATGATTTCCACACGTTTGTTTCACTGACAGCACATTTGGCTCATCAGCTATATAACACCCTGCCTGTAGACTCAAGTGTTCAGGACAAAAGAGACATCCATCCACTTGCTGCAAGGAAAATGACAAATATTACTTTTTTGTCATGGACAATAATTTTGTTAAGCTACAAAAACTAGGAAGCTGCTTAGGGAAAAGGAATTGTGCTATTGATCATTAAAACAAAACAAAAAATAAGTAAATTTAGAGTTCCTGGGAATATCTATGGCTAGTAAAATAACGGAATTTTTTAAAATGGCGAAAAAATTGCTAACCACCCAGAGATAAGAAAACAAGCATTTGTACTCGGGATTTCTAAAGAACAAATTATGCTGGAGAAACCTGATTGCTTTTTAAAATAGAATTACAAAATTAGTGGATAATGGGAACACAATGGATTTGATACACTTAGATTTTAGTAAAGATTTGATACATAAATCCTACTCAAAATTAATGCAAATGGGTTTGGCTACACCACTAGATGGAATGAAAAATTGGCTGGAGACCCACAAATAAAGGATAATGATGCATTAAAAGGCATTGGGCTAGAGGGAGAAATCTCCCTCCCAGAGATCAGCAGTCAGCTCTGTCCTATTTAACACCTCTTAACATGACACCTTCTGCCTGAAAATCAGGAAATTTTGTTAAGAGACTGAAATATGGAAGGACATGAGGGATAGAGTAGCTGAAAATAAAATGGCATGCCAGTAAAAATACAAGTATTGTCCAAACCACAGTATACAGTCACGAGGTGGTCCCTAGAAAACACCAGATGAGAACAACTGCAGCAGGAACCAATGAGATAGCAATTAGCTGTGTAGCACAGCAGAAAAACAGCTAAAGTGTTTGAATACTAGAGCTGCAATTCACCCCAGTATGGAAAGACCAGAAGGCTTTTGCAGTATCTTTGTCCCACATATGCTTTCAGTGAGGACCCAGGCAGGTTTTCATGGTGTAGCTGGTAGGGCAGCTCCTGGAATATTTTGTCTGATGCAGGAGACAAAACTGCTGTAAGAGATTTTTCTCCCCAGAAACAACCAGTGTGGATACAGTGAAGTCAGCCTGATTTGGGAGGAGGGCTTTAAACAGATCCTTGTTAATTTTTTAGAAATTGTAAAACCAGGAAAGGAAATGGCAGTAAAGCAAATTAAATGCATTAACAGCAGACATAAATCCCCATTTTCCTAATGTTTTCCCATTCTCTATCACTCACTCTGTCCATTTGCAATTTAAGCTATTAATCATCTAATCTTAGCATCCATCCACAGGTGTACATGGGTCTCCCAATGACTTTCGAACCTGCAGGCTAATTTCAGACAACCTTCCAGATAGAAAATGCATTTCTGTACATTTCTGTGCATTTTATTACATTAATTGGATAAGAAAGAAATCCAGTGACTGCCTTGCTGAAGTGTGAGCATACCTCATGTAAGGCACCAGAGAATCCACACATGATGCAGTCTTGAGAGACACATCCACAAGGAAAACCACACTTCCTTGGCTGGTGCCACTGCTCATGAAACTTCTGCTCTTCTCTGACCTCCTTCTTGCTGAAAACCATCACCTCTTCCTATTTTCTTCCCTTGTGTTTTGATTTTTTCACTATTGTTCTTCTTCTACTGCATTTATAATAGTCTGCTTCCTTCATTTCTTTGCATTTGCTCCAACCTCCTGCCCATGCCTTGCTGTCTTTCAAAATGTGCTTTTTAACCTGTCTTGGTCTCCTGTCCTGTAAGTTCCTATTTCTAAGTCCCTAATTCTTCTCACTTGCCTGCATCTTTTTTTCAGTCTTCCGCATCACTTTATTTCCACAGTTCTCTCCCACCAAAAAAACTTGCTAATAAATATTTTGATACTTGCTAGTAAAATTCCTGTAAACCTTGCCCAGATGCATACACAAATGGGGTACACTAGCATCTATTGTAGCAAATTCCTCCCTCTCAAAATTATTGAAGTGAATGAGAAAAATTATCTCTCTTTTGTTAGAGAAAACAGTTTTATGCTCCCTAGAGAGCTGCAGTGATCATTTTAATAATGTTCTGTGTGAAGGCAGGATCAGATCCACAGATCATCAGAGCAATAGCAAGATTTTCAACATGGTAAAATTAGGAAAATTACATTTTTCCTGCCTTGGTTTGTCAGCAAATATTTGGACTAAGCAAGTGTGGAATTACATGAAATCTGCAAAGTAGCACTTACACCCTCTATGCCTGAGTGTAAAAGGCTCAGCAAAGTCAGTGTAAGTGTTCTACATCAGTGAAGATGTTATAATTATTTGTAGGGTCTCTGTAATGCTCATAGCTTTCTCCTAAATATGTGTGACACCGTGTACACTGTGGCAGTTGATAGTGCTGTGAGAAACCTTCATTTTTAGAGTTCTATTTTTAAATTCTCAAATCTTTAACACTGCATAACATCACTCAAAATTAAATTCATAGAATAGTTCTTAAAGGTCTTAAAAAATATTAAAATGTCTGGTATTGCACCATAATTTATTGTTATTTAAATTTCTTACGCCTGTTGGTTGCTTAGGCATTTGCATTTTTATTTATTTACTTTAAAACCCACATCTGCTTAATGAAACAACAAAGCACATGGGAAGCAGTGGAAGGGCCACTCGACTGTGGCTAAGAAGTTACAGGATTTGAACTTTGCTGAATAACCTCTAACAAGACTCTTTACATCCCAACATCTCCTTTTTTTCTCCCATCCTTTTACTGTTTCATCTTTTTATCACCTCTTGAGGACAGAAATGTTCACCTAATTATGTGTTTCCGTGATGCACAGCACAATAGAGTTTTGATGCTTGCTGAGGTCACCATGAATTGAAGGAGTTTGGTAGTGCATTTGAGAACTCAAGACTGCTGAAGAGATGTCCTCCAAGCAGCACTGCAGCCCACAGGCCAGGTACCATACAACCAGTGGGTGTTACATGAATGCCAGGAGGTCTCGGTGAAGGCCACAAGAAGCCATTGCATCCTTTCCCTCTATCTGCATATTTTCACCTCTCTTCACAATGTTCTTGAGTACTGCTAACCTGTGTGATGAATGTTCCTTATCAGAATGCCATCTTCACAAGGACATAAAACCAACAATTTTCTTATGCTCAGTGGATCCTTATTTGCATCTGGAAGTCAGAAATATGACATATTATCCATACAGCAAGATGGCAGGCCAGTCAAATAGAGGTGTTACAAGCAGGAACACCAATATTTCCTTGGGCAAAGAAACAGAGATAAATTGGCAAAACCAGCAGTGTGTCTTTTCTCCTGGTGTCTGCCAGTAAAGCCCAATCTCTTGAGGAAGGCTTGACATGGGAAGTGTCACAACTTTTACACAAGGAGGCCACTTGACTCCTGACCTTCCAGAGCACAGAAATGGAGATGGGTATTACGGTGTTTAGTTTTCTGCCAGTGATTTGTGACTCCTCCTTAGACCAAGACTGAAGTGGCCACATGGTGTAACAGGCAGGTGTTTTTCCTTTTCAGAAACTGTTCTGCTGTGACACTGAAAAGCAGTGCAGAGAGCCTCAGCTCAGGTAGAGTGCTTGTGTTCAGACCTTTGCCTCTTTCTATTCATAAGGCAGCATAAAAGCTGCCAGCTCACTGGGGTAAGGCAGGAGCAATAAAGCTTTTCTCCTTTCCTCTCTGTGTTTTAGTAAGAGGATTATACATCTCCTCCTTCTAGAATAAACCTCTTTGCAGAGAAGATACTTCTCAAGCCCTCTTTGGAGATCAGGCTTCTAAGATCAAGGCTCCTAAGATTCAAGCCATCACAGCAGCCAGTAGGAAATGAACCCCAGTTAAAAGGGAAAGGCTTTTCCTGCTCTGCAGGACTGCAGGGCTTGGACAGAGGGAACATGCTGCTATGGCAAAAGGATCCTTGTTTGGTTCAAAGCTACTGGAGGCAGAAAAAATAAGGAGGCACAAGCACAAGGCAGAGTTCATGCTCCATCCAAGATGACAGGAGACTGTTGCTGGAGACTTGGAAGGACACAAACCCTCCTGCTGGAACAGCTTCAACACCAGGGAAAAATAACCCAGGAAACTAAAGAGGGAACCTCTTGCAACTTTAACCATTGACAAAGGATGTCTGAAAGCAGTACCCAAGCATGCCTGAGTGCATGCAATGAATACACTGTTCAAAGAGAGAAAGCATATCAAAAGGTTTAAGACATGGTTGTATGTTTTACTACATTTAGCCCAAAGATACAAAGGACCTTTAGAATGATTGTAACATCCAAATCAGACTTAATCACTAATACATTCCCATAACTTTGGAAACATCAACCAGCAATTAACTTGTGCAAGTTACTCTGTTTACAAAACACCTATGTATTAAAATAAAAGTCTGTGTGATGAGTTAATAAAACTACTTACTTCCGTTGAGCCTCCTCAGCACACACTATTCTTCCCTTTTGCTGAGGCCATCTCAGCTGGTGACCTGCTCTGGCTCCTGCTTTGTCTTCTGTCTCTCTCTACTCCCTCTGTAGTAGGTCACTATCTGCTGTCACTCTCTTTACTCTCACTGTATTAGGTTCAGGCTAATGACACAAAAGCACACATTTTGATTTTAGCATTTTCTATGGCTCCTTTGGTCATCATCTTCACTTACATTAACTTTTGTGCATCATTTCAATGTTGCCTAACTGGTTTTTGGAGCAGAACAATCATCCTGATATGTATGCACATCTTGCTTTTCACCTCAGACCATCTTCAACACAGAGAGGGATAGTCAGATTCACCTCCATGTCACCTCTCATCTTTCCAGCTTTCCCCTTCCTGGCCACATTAAGAGCTGTGATGATCGTAACAAGTCTCAGGAGATTTCTTTCTTGATGGCACCTGGAAGTCCTGGCAATTCCTCAGCTCTCTCCTTGCTACCCACTTTCCATGGGCAGAAGCTGACACATAGTGCTCTATGTGAAAGGTCACTGGGGAGAAGGGACTGCTGGAGCTTGACCTGCTGCTACTGCAGCATTATGTCCTTTCCATCCCTCTGATGACCATTTTACTGGTTCTGCACTTTTGGATGGCTGATGGATGCATCGCACATAACCCCCTTTCTGCTCATACACACAGTGTGTGCCTGGCTTGCCCAGCAAGATGGTTGGGTTTTGGAAGCACCAGGTGCAGCTGCTGGGACTGCTGGTTGGAGAAACATTTGCCTCCTGAGCCCGTTAATTAGCACAGTAACGGTAACTGTGCTCCATTAGCCAACCCATGTGGTCAAGTCCCCTCTCCGTCCACCAACCTTGCCCTTAATGAGAGCTGGAAGAGGGACACTCACAAAACACTGCCTCAGAATAATATTCGGCTTTGTGCACGCCGGTAACGAGAGCTGACAGGATCACTACGTCCATTTCTCTTCTAATTAGCACACTTCCAGCTCGGCCTGAGCCAGCAGCCAGAGAAAAGCGATCGGACAACCGTACCGAATCACAAACACAAAGAGGCCCATTCCCCGTAATTAGGTGAGACAATCCCTCAGTCTTTTCTCGGCTGGAGCTTGCCGGTAAGACTCTCGCTGTTTTGGTAAGTCCCAGCAACACAAGTTACACGTCTCCCCAGGACACTAATAAGCCCCTAATTGTCTTCCGCTTCACACGGCTCGTACCATAGGTCTGACTTGGGGGAATTCTTCTAACGAGCGGCAGTCAGCACTCCCTGCGCCGCAGACGGACAGGGAGCCGCCTCTCGGGCACCGGCAGGAGAAGGGGGACAGGGAGGAACAGCCAGAAAAGCAATCCAGTCGCTGGGGCCCAGCTACGTGGCACGGGGCCAGTAGCTGGGCATCAGCCACACGGTGCTGGGGACATGGGCCTTCTCCATCCTTTCTCCATCTCCATTGTCCACCTGCATGGTGGAAACCTGAACTCAGCTCTCTAGACTGTCTTGTCCTCTGTCATCTCCAGCGGTACACAGGTACTCATGCTTCGACGCAGAAATGCACAATCAAACCCAAACGTCTGGCTGCAAAGATTTGCCTCAAGTCTCTGCTGAGGCTTGCTGCGAGCTGCCCTTAGAGAAATGCTGCACCTGGCATAGGCTTTTCTCCAGTGAGGCCTTGCCATGGGTCTGCCCCAGAGTTCAGGCTGGGAAGCAGCATGTGTGTGAACAAGGTCCTGTCAGTTCTCATGTAAAGGATCATGTGCTGGGTCTCACAGGACAGGTTTCTAAAGATTCTCACAAAATTATTAAAAGCATGAGTTGTGAGGTGGGTAAGAGATCCCAGCTCAAGCTCTCTTATCAAAACAAGGCAAAGAAAGACACATAGTTCCTCTAATTTTCAACCTGACACTTTCTTCAGAAACCATCATCAACCAAATATTTTTCAGCAAGACATTTTCCCTAATTTTTGATTACAAGCTCATATTGAGCAAAATATCAGAGCTGATCCTGTAAGGATACTCATAGCCTGCAGATCCATTTACCTCCTGTGCAGCTGATTACAAACTGATTTGTTCTGCAAATCAGGGCTCACCCTGATTCTTCCCACAACGGGCCTCAACAGAAGCAATCTGTCCCATTTTCACGTGTGCTATCTGGCTTCAGGGTGCAAAGCAGGGGGAAAACCTAAGACAGGGTGACAAGCTGATCCATGCAGAATACAAGAGAAAGACAGGTGCCATTGCTTTCTCTGAAAGGCAATTTGGGATAATCAATAGTAATCAATACATACACACACACACATATATATACAAAACCAGGCAGTCTGAGCACCTGTGCCCATTTGGGTTGCTCTGCTGGTCTCATCCTGCATTCTCGTGTAGCTAGTGAGCTCTCTTCCTGCCTTTTCATACATAGCCTCCTGCACCTTGGGCTATCAAGTAAGTGGAAGACGGCAAATGGCAAATTTCTGCTTCTTCAAATTTAGCTTAAAATTTTGTGATCATGAAGAAAACAGCCTGCTATTTTTGAGAGGGAAATCCTCCCTCACATGTAAGTGCAAAATTTAATTACCCTATATTATTACGCCTACTCATCAGCTATGGGCCACAGAGCCAGCCTTTCAAGTGATACAGAACCAAGTCAAGTACTTTGTCCTCACAGAGATCTGGTCAATAAATAAGGTGCAAGGTCATTCTTATTACCCATTTTTTCTACTAGCAATTAAGTAAGGGCTTTCAAGCTCAGCCCTCTTCCTCTTTTCTGTTCCTTACTGAGGTGTCTATAACAGAGACAGGCAGGGAGCATTCTGGCTTCAGTGGTCACTGATCTGTATTATAGGAATCAGCAGGCAGGGCAGAGGTCAACCACACAAACCCAACAAGAAAACGCCTATTCTGTACACTCATCAGCTGCCTGGAGTCAGTCATCCTCCTCAAAGGATGACTGACCTCCTCAAACGTTGGAAAAGGTCAAGTCTAAAAACCAGAACTTTCAGTGGATGATGAAGTCAAGATGCAAAGGGATCCCGCCATGCTGAAAATGTAGCAAAATCTAAAGAAAACTGGCATTGTTGCACATATTCTATGTAGAATGTGGATTGCATTCTATAACAACTGGATCAATCTGGATCTCTGGCTACTTAACCTTATTACTATTTTTATGTGGACTTTATAACTGGCCACAATGATTAGAGTTCAGAATATTGCATTTCACATCCTCCTGAAAGAAACTCAAAGCAAAGCAAAGATTGGCTTGCAGAAATAATGTGTTTCTAGAGTAGGTTTGATTCCAAGAAGCACAGCATTATGTAAAACCAAAAGGATCCAGTCTTTTTCATTTCCTTATCCTTGATTTTCTTTCTGTCTCTTTTTAGACTTTTTTTTTTTCTTTTCTTACCTTCTAAAAATACCACAGTGCATCTCTCATCAGGGCAATGTATATTTGGCATCACACATGCAATACCTTTTGGATGTATCTCGCAGCCTGGCTGATGCATGTGCTGGTATGTACATGCAGGAGTGGGTGTGGGTTTTGGTAATTCTGTGGTGGGAAGGTTTTGCTCTAACAGAAATGTGTTTACAACATTTGCATTTGTTCTTCGAATCATTTTGATCCAGCTCAGAGTTGTTGCTCCATGAGAAGTTTCTGTCCAACTATAATTTTCCTGGGCTGAAGATACAGAGACAACCTACTAGAAAGTTGTCTTTCAATGAATTATAACCTTCTACTAAAGATTATTTAATGACTTCTTCAAAAGTGTCAGTCCAGACTGGCATATGAAGATGGGGATACAACACTAAGAAGTGAGGATTATTTTCATGCCCTACCAAGTTTGTAGGCCATGTTCACATAGCTCACTCGAAGAAGTGACATATTTTCCTCCTACAAGTACTCTTGTTGCCTGAGATTCTTACTTATGAGAAACTCAAATGTGAGGATGCTTGAAGTGTTTGTGAATGACTGCTGGTTCTAGGGGAGCGTATGCATTGCTGTACACTTTCTGCAACAGTAATTTGCAAGCTGTCTTTTGATTGTACATATCTAAAAATTTATATTAATTTAGAAGTACTACACAATCATTTATGAGAAGTTACTGAACTTTTGGGAGGGCAGGATTTCAAACCATGTGACAAAGATGAAATTTACCTTTTTCACATACTGCATAGGCCAGGTGTCAACTCATCAGCACAGAATGGTTGGCATCACTGTCATTGTGATTTGGAAAAATCGTTTGCCCAGCACTAGTTACTGCAGGTGACGTGGATGAGATCAGCTGTAAATCTGGCTGATGATCCTGTTCCTAGAGATACTCAAAACAGGATTTAGGCCCAGAATGCTGTGAAAGAAAACAGCAGAGTAACAAAGTATGAGCTGCAATTAGGACGTACACACTTCACAGTATGCTTGGACTATGACTACTCTGCAATTTTGATTATGCCAGCTCAGGCTGTAGTAGAAGACAAACCATTGAACATTGTGAACACAAGGAAGGTGAACATAACCACAGAACAAAAACCACAGTAGAACCTGAAAAATCATGAGTAGTGCACAGACAGCAAGGAAGAAAAAATCCAAACAACTGTTCCTGACAACAAAATAAATAAAAGTTTCAAAATGGAATTATCAGGTAACCAGATTTAAAACAACTTTCCCCCCAGCTTTTTTTAAATTTTTAACCTTTCTTTGTATAACATAATTATGGAACTCACTATCCTGGGGCATTTTTCAGGTCAGAAGTACAGAAAAATTACGACTAAGACAAATATATGGAGGGTAAGGTCTACTGTGGACCAGATTCAACTAAAACAGATTGCTGGATGCTTGTGTAAGTTACCCTAATGCAAAATCACTGTGTAAGCCTTTTGTTTATATCCCTCCCTATCCTTCTACAACTGTTTATAAGCAAAGAGAAGATTACAGATAAGACTGGCTTGTGATTTGACTTGTAACAACACCTTGCATTTTTACATAACATAAAAATCAGTAAAACCAGAATAAGGTTCAAATGTTACCTCCAAGATGGATTAGTCAGTTTTCACTAAGTCATACCTAGGTATCTTTTTGAGGGAAACATTAATCGAAGTTGAAAACTGTGAGTTATAGGACCATTACAAAATTGTTGATTTTGTAATGGCAAAACACTGAGTTAAATGGAATATCACGTTATTCAATTGCCAGTGCACACAGACTTTTATTTTCATAATGATTAACATAACAAACAAGAATTTCTTCTCAGCTGGATGAGATAGCAAAACATTTGATAGTCCATGACCAAACTGAATAGCCTTTCTAACTGAATGTATGTAAGACTGGCATTTAAAAGGAACCAAATAAATATTGAGTTTACTTCCAGGAAACTCACAGTAACATCTAATATACCAATACATGAAAACACTTTATAAAACAATGCATCAGCTTGATTAATATTACCAAATCTTGATTTTCTTACACTCTTCATTCCCATTAGTAACAAAAAGTCATTCAGATTTTCTTGTACAGATAGATAGCTGCATGGATGTCAGGAAGGATAGCACTGAAGGAAAAAATTGGGTTCAAAAGGGTACAAAAACCCTTAGTAGCATTTGTATATTGACAAATATTTATTTACTGATGGGAATGGAAGATCCACAGGCCAAACCCTGAGATGGTGTCATGCAGATAAGTGAAGAAGAGCCTGAGGAATAGTATTGCCTAAGTGGCCAAGCAAAAGCCACTATTGGGTTGCTATCAGACGGCTATTTTGGAAACCCAGACAAACCTCTGAGGTTTGCATTTGCATATTATTAAACCAAAAAGCAATAACAGACAGAAAAAATTTCTCTGGCTAACACACAAAAATACATATACATATTGTCAATAAAAAATAACATCATTGACTTATCTCTACAGATGATAAGTACAAAATAAAAAAAAAAAATCACAATTCTAAAGCATATGTTAATGGCTGCCCTATAGAAGATGATTACTGTGTATAACAAAAGGAGATTTTTCTTTTTTTCTTTTTTTTTAACATATGTATGTTACTAAAAACCACCTAGAGTTTGAAATTTCTTACGGCACATATCAGAAAATACACATATACTTCCAGGACAGGCTTTCATATATTTTCCTATATCCTCCTTTCAGATCTCAATTCCTTAATGTATTGGACAAAGAAACCTCTATAAAATACTGGTGATACAGATCAAGTATCCCATTATGTCATATATGTGTACATACATTACATATATAGTATGCAAACTTAAATTTGCATTCCAAATCTATAATACAAGCTTAAAGCTACATCAACATCAGTTTTCACCATCGGGTTTTTTTCTGTTCCTGAACTACCACTTTCAGCTTCTCTTCTCATTCATCTCTCTTAATTCTCATGTTCTCAAGGGATGGAGTTCCTGTTAAGCTCAGCCCTGCATAAACTGTGAAGGACAGAAATAACTCAGTTAAGTCTTAAATCAGGCTCCTGATATTTCTAAATTTGTGCAGGGTCTTTCCAGGATGTAGGATTTAACTACTTAAACTTAGTTAATCAGAGCTGTCCAAAACAAGACTAGTTTTGAGTGGCAATAACCAAAAACCACAGACTGCAAACCAAAGGGTCACCAGCAATTCAGTAAAACTCAGAAGTCTATTTGATCAAAAAAATCTCCCCCTCTTTATTGCACACACACCCAAAAAGAGTCCCCTCTCTCTGCAAAGCCAGAAAAATGCAGTGCTGTAAGGACAGCCTGTTACATGTACTATTTCCAAATAATTTCTCCTCTCATATGTGACTACAGCCTGAGAAATGACACGATTTGAAAAGCCTGCATGGTAAAAATATACACGGTAAAAATTATATTATGTTATGTTTCAACATTGTGTTGTATCCTAAAAAAGAACATATTTACTAATGCTTAAAATGTTTTTTTCTAGGAAAAGGAAAGAGGATGAAATGAAAAAAAAAATTTTCTTAAATAAAACCGAAAGTCTGAACATGCTCTATACCTCTTCCAAAGGGTGAATATGTAGAATTGCATGAACAGAAGAAAAAGGCATTAAATGGTAATCAGAGTATTCTGAAAGAAAGCAGCTCACAGAAGTTTTTATCTTTAAAATTCTGGGTTTGTAGGAGAAGAAAGTTTTGAGGTGCTGGTTTATAAGCAATTAAAAAATACCACAAAACATTATTTTCAGAAACAGTGAGATCCTGTATAGGCAGACCATCTTCACCATGTGGCTAACAGTTCTGATGCCACTTCTTGGACTGAAAACATTACCATCTTTCAACTTTAGAACTCTTTCCAGTTTCTAGCCCTACAAGAAGCAAAGAATTGCAGAGAACTGACAAAGCTGTTTCTTTGTGTACTGGCCAAAGCTTCAGTGAGGATATCTTCCTGGAGACACAGTAACACTTCTTACTCCCTGTGGTCTGTTTCAATTTCACTTAGAGAACCACTCAGCAGCGAAATGAAGCTCCTGGCACACAAAAGGTCTGGAGCTCTTCCTCGAGGTACTAGATGTGCTTCTCTGAAGGCAGTGGGCAGCTGGAATCTGATGCAGAGACTGCACTTGGCTTCTACACTAAAAGCATGTGCTCCTGCTGAGTGCTGGTGCTCCTGGTCTATCCACACCCCAAACTATGCTCGAATCCTTCAGCACAGACGTTGCACACAGGAAATCAATGCATCTAAGACAGAAGACACACCAAAGGTCAAGGCCTCATGATGGACACTGGCCAGTGTCAGATCTGCTGTGTACCTCAAACAGGCTGCCCCTGAGAGCAGCTGAGTAAGGACACTGGCTGTTCACTTTGAGCTGCTGATTGAAACAGGTAACTGTGTCACAGCATGTCAGGGCCAAGTCCTCCTGCTGGACATCCTATGGTCAGATGAAGTCCGAATTCCAATGCAACCAACTGCAGTCCCTGTGACCTCTGCATATTGTACATTTCTCCCATGAAGAGATGAGCTGTGGAAGCAAAAAGAGATGCTTGCTTCTGAAGGTCTACAGCAAGAGCTTTGTTCTTCTTAGACTTTCTGGGCTTCATCTGGATCTGCAGTACATAAAACTACTTAGTTGGGGTATTTTCATCCAAATGTTAGATGCAGTTACTTTTTGGGTTTCTCTAGGATGTTCAGGAATTTCCCTCGAGTCATTTCTCTAGCTGAAATCACAAGGGAGGAAAAAAGAGATCAGTATTTTTTTAAAAAGCCAATAAACTCAAACAGTTGTATAATCAGTATAATTGTATAACATATTCTAACCATAGGATAAGAAATTAATTTGGATTTGTGCTTGTATCAAAACTAAGAATTATTTTATTTATCTATTTAAGTGGAAAATTAATAAAACTGCATTTCAGCTTGAATTCCTGACATGCTACAAATGCAGGCAGGGTCTGGAATCTTCTAAACTCAGCAATAATTCCCACAGGCTGTCTCATTACATACAATCTATGCTTTCTATTCCTACTGCATTATGCTCTTGCAGCACCTCCTTTTCCCTATACTATCCATCTCTGAATGGTGAAATCCAAATCTCCATCACTCTATCTCAGCACAATTGTTCCTGTATGTTATAATCTGTCAGAGATTATGGAACTCTCTCTTTCTCTGTTTCAGGATTATTGGTCCCTGGATGATGTGATCTTCAACAGAAATTAGGCAGCATTTTCTCTCTCTCAGCAGTGTCAGTCCCTGGATGCTGTAATATAATGAGGTTTATATTCCTTCAATGTAGTTCATCTGTGGATAAGGTAATAAAGTAAAGTTTATAGAGCTTTGGTCTTCTCTTTCTCTCTGCGTTGTCAGTCCTTCGATGTTTAATACAGCAAGGCAAGGCTTATATGTCTCTCTCTCACTCTCAGTACCATCAATCTCTGGTAGCTGTATTACAGCAGGGTTTACACAGCCACTTTTCTGCATGAGACATTTCTGACTTGAGAACCCACAAGCTCACAAGCTGGCAGAGCAGCCCTCATACTATTCTTGTCTTGCAATAACAATACAATGCATCAAAGAAAACACCATTAGCAACTGAGGCCTGGGGAAAGACAATCTTCCCACTGGTGCCCCTCCATTTCTTTTCAATAAAGGTGTAAGCTTTGTGCTGGACTGGCAGGTATCAAAACATGGAGGGTTTTATGCACAGGAATGCTGACAGCATGCATGTTTCCCACACCTAGTCTCAAAGACAGTCTAGAAGGAGAAAGGAATTAATTTTTTGTTTTATCCATTCAACTTCTGACTTCTCTACTGAGACAAACATCAGAAACTAATATTAGCATAAAAACTGGAGGTGGGTTTGTTGATGTTGGGTTTTCTTTTGACATTATTGATTATCTGTCAGAACAGAACTAAAATGTAATAAAAATGTTCAGCTTACAATACTCAGTGCGCACTCAGATACAGACATTTTGTTATTATTTACACAAAAGTTAGAATTTGTGTCTTAAAGCCTCTTCTTTAAATTACTACATTCTAATTTGTTTACATAACATTTTATCACAAGGTATTGTCATCAGCAAAATCCCCGTAAAACAATTAATTGTATTTAAAAGCATATAACCTGTCTGTTACATAATGATACTTGTAGGCTGCAAAGTCCACTGTCCTGAGTGGAACATGCTTCAGACTGGCTGTAGGTTCAAGCAGATCGTTGCACTATTTTCTTGCCTCATGCCTCCAGCTGTGAGTTATATCACCTGGGATCCTGCTTCTGATGCACAGCATGAGCTACCACAAAAGTACTCATTTGTATCTCTACCTCCCAACCCCAAGATACCCTGTATGTTTTAGGTGCTGCTGAAGTGACACAGGGATAGAAGGTGCTGCAGAAGAACAGAAAGTATTTTGTCAGGAACGAAGTTGTTATGCCCAAAGAACATGACTAAATAAAACAGAAAGATTTTTTAAATTTCAGTTTGGAATAGATTCTTAGTACTTAGTTCTTTGACACCTCCCTGCCTTGTTCCAACAGTAGTGCATGGTTTTAAAACACTCTTAAGGAGAAAACCAGCTAAGCTGAACTGCAGTTGATAAAGTGGAAAGTTTTCCAGAGTGCAAGTCCCATACAGGAGATATACGAATGCATGACAATTCTGTTCCCCCAAAGAGGGCTGCACCCTATAAATCAGGCAGAGAGCACAGACTCCTTCTGCACACTGAGTGAAATTACTGTGGGTTGGAGGCTGCTCCAGAGCACGTGCCTGCCTGTTCGCTTGTCATCGGAGATGTTAACATTTCTGATTAATTCACAGACCTCTCATTTTATTCTTCATTCCTTTATCCTTGCTATCCTGTTCTGCTGCAGCTTAAAGATTCTTACCGACCTGCTACAATAATCACCACCCGCTTCCCCCCCCAACCTGGTGAAATTGTTTAGTGATGCCAACCGCGCTTTTAATTTGCAAGACATCAGACACAGAGGTAATTTATACCAACATCTGTTCATTTCTGACTTCTGAAACAAACTCGCACATGCTGCTACAAAATCCCATTAGGAGCAGGAGACAGCCTTCTGCTATTCTGTATTCCTCGTCTCCTCACAGACTCAGGCTTGCAGCAGGGCTTTATTTTTAAAGATATGATGCCAAACTGAGAAAAAAAAAAAGGACCTTTTATCTTTGTATATGTATGAAAATGGCCAGGATGTAACATCCTTGTTTGACAGAAAAACCACAGCCAAACTAAGGGCAAGTTTCCACAAGCATTAACAATCTTGTCTTCCCTGCTTCAGCTGCTTCTCTTATTTGCCCAAGAACCACAGTTCAATGTATTCCTGGTAAACACAGGCCAAATTTTTACAACATGGTACTGCCTTCAAACATCTTGGCTATTCCTTCACCTTTGTTTCTTTTTAATCTGTTCTGGAATGTGATTTGATGGATTCTGCACAGTAAATGGCTCTAATATTAAACTGATTTCTCTGCTCAGTATTGCTTCTGAGAAATGAATTCTTAATAATAGGAATATAATTTCCATTGGGGTCTTATGGAGTTTGCTGGAGTGAGGGAAGAGCTTGTGAATGAAGAAACCATCACCCACATTCCAAATACGATTGCAGGCTAAGAGAGATGGTAAAACCAGCTTTAAGCAACTACCCAAGGGACCAGCAGAAGCATTTGAATAGTAGATAGAGGTGGATTTTTTAATTAAAAGGTTGGACAAAACTACAGTGAAAACCTCAGGGATTTTTTCTTTACAATGGTAGTTTAAACCATGGACTTCAAGGGAAGAGAGGGTTTGAGAACAGATTTCATTGTACCAGCAGACACACAATACAGAGGCTGCGCAGCACAAAACAGAAACATGAATCTGCATGACAAGTCACGATTTACAACCTTGCCTATGCTGTGCATCTACTACAATAGAAAAATCAACAATGGATACCATTGCAATAGCTTGGATACAAATTAACCCCACCTACTCGGGAGAAGGAAGACACTGAACTCCACAGAAAAAAACAGTTTAGGTTGATAACAGCACTGGTTGCTCTGGAAGTAGTGCTTGAATAAACTCCTTCAGACAAATGTATTGAAAAATGCTATCAGGCTATTGTAATTAACAGAGAATGCTGTTCTGTAGGAATTAAGTTTGCTGCCTGGCAAAGATCTGCCAAGCAGATCTCAAGAACAGGTATTGGATAGGAAAGGCTGGGGCTGAAAGGAGGAAGAGACATTCCTACTTGATACAGGAGCAAAATAAGGTTTAATATAATCTCCTCTTTAGAACTTCAATCCCTCAATCCCACATTTAGCCTTGTTGCCTTGGGCTCCGTTTTTACTACAATTGTCCCCAAGCTGCCTCTCCGCAGTAAATTTTATAGTTGCTGGTTGAAAAGATTCAGTGGTACAGATTGATTTCCTACAAGTGAGGAGATGAGGGATTACCAAAAGCAGTCCTGGTTAACAAGATTGGGTGCAGAATCTCCTGCTAGAGCAGCCCACTCTGCCAGTGCTTTGCATCCTTTCACTATGACATATGGGTTTCATTACACAAAGATTTTCCTGATTTTAACTCGGAGGCGATTACATTGGAAACTCAGAGCTATCTTTACATCTGTAGCAATTTAAAGGTTAAGTAACTTTTAATCAAATGACAAAGACTCATAATGTTTTTTCCTCGATTGAAAATGAAAACTGCTGTTCCGGATATTCCTTCCACTGACAATTTAATTAGAAAAAAACCACTGCACTGGAGATTGGGGTCCAGCCTGATTGCTCCCCATAAAAAGCCTTCTCACAGATACAACAGCACAGGACATACTGTGTCATAAGGTCTGGATAGACAGGAAATAATGGAAGGATTTACTGCTTTAAAATCAGCAAGGAAAACAGTGACTTATATAAGCAACTTTCATCCAGAAGAATCCTAAGTAACACACATACTTGCACACTTCTTAAACACAATATACACTTAAATATATCCACAACACACCTGGGGATAAAGTCTATGTAGAAGATATACATGACAAACTTGTATTTATCACACATTCAAAATGAACATTATACCTTCACTGCTTACCACTTCTGGGCTTATCTAAAAATCTCAAAACAAAGTCTGCGAGTACCTACAAATTATAGATACTTCAATATGAAGTCACTTGCTAAAGAAGCACATCTTAGCTTCTCTCCCAGATGTACAACTTCTGGGACAAAGTTGACTGTGATCCCTCTCTGACCTGAAAATGTAGCCTTGCTGAAATCTAAATGTCTTGCCACTAATAGAACCCAGAAATACAATTAATGTTTTTAGCACTGAAATTACTTGCAGTGTCACATTTTGAATGCTACATTCTTGCCTACAAAAAGGTTATTTTAGGCACTGTTATACTTTGTTAGGTTATCATTTATTCCTCTCATGCAGTTGTACTTATGGTAGCTAAAGAACTTGTTTTTCAGCATGGAAGGATTCCTTTAAAGTACTAATCACGTGCCCTCAAAATACTGCTGTGTCCTTGCACTACATAGAAAACAAAACTAGAAAGGTTTATTTCTGAAGCACTGTCAATACAAATTACCATTATATGGCAAAGAATATGAATTGCAGAAAGACAGCAGAGCAGTTCACTGGTTTTTAACCTTCTATCACAAGAATATGTTGCATCAGAAATGATTTCTTATGTGCTGAGATAGAACATTAGGATAAGAAGACACAGAGATTCTTTTTCTTAGTTGGCAGGACATAAAAAAGGCCTAGAGGAATCTGCCTGTGAACAACTGTGGGAGTTTTGCTTGACTGAACTTGTGAAAACAACTGCAAAGTCACACCTTTCAGCTGGGCTCAACTAATATTGCATGTGGAAGGAAAATAAAAAAATAAGTCGGGGCTGAGGGTTGAATGCAAAAGGATAACTTAAAATCAGCAAAAATATTTAAGACTGGAACAGCCCTCAAAGAAAAAAGAGGCATATGACAGACGAGACCAAGAGAATATTTTTACTCAGACAACATAATCTGAACTTCTGTCAGACAGATAGAAGCTGGTCCCAGCAGATCTATCTCAAACCAGACCCCCAAAATCCTATCACCACCTGGCACCAGCTCACACCTTTTTCTTCATGGAAAGGGCTTCAATTACTCTGCTATCTGCTGTCTACTTCCTAATATAAGTATCAAATAAACTGCTAGTTGAAGACTATTGGCCTTTGACAAATACTTACCAGTGAATTCTACCCCAAGCCCAATTTCAGAGAGAGTTGAACTGCCATCTCAGGAGAGCAGTGGCTAGTGAAAACAAGGTCAGTCACCTTCACTGGAGGCACATGCAGACACTCCAAGCTGCGCTTCAGGAACTGTTATACTGACACTGAAGATCACTGCAATCACCCAACACTCCTGAAACACATTCCTCAGGTAAGACAACACAATCAGCGTAAACCTCCAGACAGAATAAGCTTGCATTACCATGGCATCTCTCAGTAATCAGTATCAAAGCACTTGCAAAGTTTATCAAGCCTTACAATATTCTTGAAACATACAGTGATTTAATTCCCACCTCACAGATGGGATCACAGCCTCAGTACAGATTGCTGTGCTTCCACCTCAGTCAGCAGCCAAGCTCTATGCAGCCATAGAGCTGACTCCTCACCAGAATCAGAGAGAGGATCAGAAGGGTAAAAGCTGGGAAATTTATGGGTCAGGATAAAGACAGTTTAACAGAGAAAGCAAAGCAAAACAAGGAACTGATTCACTGCTTCCCTTGGCAGGCAGGTGTTCAGCATCTCCAGGACAGCAGGGCCCCATCATATGTAATGGCGACTTGGGAAGACAAACATTGCCACTCTGATCATCCCTCCCCTCCTCCTTTTTCTCCCCACTTTATCCATTGGTCATAGTGTCATGTGGTCTAGAATATCCCTTTGGTCAGTTTGGATCATGCATCCCAGCTCTGTCTCCTCCCAGCCTTCCATGCACCTGGAGTCTCTGCCAGCGCGGCAGTACGGGAAGCAGAAAAGGCCTTGGCTCTGCTCACCAATACCAAAACCATCTCTCTATTACCAACCTGTGTTCAGCACAAATCCAGAACACAGGCCCATACCAGCCACTGTGAAGAAAATTAACTCTATCCCAGCCAAAACCAGCACAAGATGTATGCAAAAGGATTCAGCAACTGTGCTAGAATTCAGGCTCTGAAAGATGAGCTGTCAAGTCTTGCTGCAGCATTTTTAAATAATAACACCCCCTTGGTACAAAATACCAGTGTCCTTCCCTTGGTGAATGAGATAGCAGAATGGGCCCTTACGTCAGCTGTACTTCAGGGTCTGGCATGGCTTGTTTTGAAATGCCAAAGAAGGTGATAGCTTGCACAAAGCCAGGCTGTGAATCGGAGCAGGTGAGCACATGGACTGCTCCTCCCAGTATGCTATGAGAACAGTCCTCTCTGACAGAAAAGTGGTAAATAGCAGAGACTGACAAAGTTTTAAACCATTGAAACAGCTTTATGAGTGTCAGCTAGAGCCTTAAGAATTGTAATCAAATACCTAATGCCTTCCTGAACTGTGAAATCCTCCCATGATCTCTTTCCACCTTGTTTTCTCCACATACAGTACTCATGTTTTATCTTATACCTGATAAGAGATCTCCGAGATCATTTGGGATTATCCAGTGACAACAGATCTGCTGCAGATTAATAAATCCTGAAAAATGTAATTGTTGCTATCAATAAACACGAAAATTATATCTGCTCTAAGAAAAATTAGATTACTTCCCTGCAGAATAATTTACTTTGTTCTCCTAACCAGATTTCCCTCCCTTGCAAGGAGGTTACCATTCTGTTTGCATTCAGTTGCAAACTGTGATGTTCACAGAACTTTGAATGCTGAAACTACAAACGGTATTCACTCACATACAGACTGGCAAAGTCAGTGAATGAAATGCAAGGGGCAAAGACAACCCTGCCAATGACCAGAGAGCTACTAAACTTATGTTCCAGACCACAGATACTAGGATGTGCAGGTATTTTGTCCCGAGTGACCCTGATATTACAGTAAACTCTTACAGTACCTCCCAATTCTAGGAGCTGCCTGCAGCCAATATTTTGTAGGGCCAAAGATCTGATCCTTTTGACCCCCAAAGCAGGGAAAGAGTTACATCTTCTCTCTGCAAAGCCAATAAAAACCTCTTGATTATAATTTAGATAAGAGCCACTGGATTGAATAATAATGTCTGAAACTCCCCTGGCTGTTTCACCTTGAGACGTCCATCACTGGGTTAAACATGATGCTAATTGCATTTGGATTGATTAATTTCTCTCACTCCTGTCTATTCGAATAATGCTTAACAAAATAATCACAGCACCCAGAGCCAAATCTTCTCCGTCAAAGGAATGAAGCCATCAGAACCAGCAGAGATGAAAGAAATGAAGATGACCCGTAATTACTGCTACGGTGATATCATTACCATATTACAGAAAATGAGTGCACGTGGGGGGAGCGGGGGCTGCGATTATTATTTATTTTTTAATGGAACCTCACATCCTAAGAATACAGATCCAACACAGTGAGTGGAACATACACAAATACAGAACTAAAAAATTATTGTGCATTAAATTGCAAAATACAGGGAACACTAGAACTCCTGATACATCATGCATCCTGTACTGTGAGCTGCTATTTATTCACTTCACTATTTTTTCACTGCAATAATATTTTGTATATGACTAGCATAGAGATTTAAGATGCCTCTCTTCCCAAAAAGATTCTCAAGGGCCTGCAGCGGAACTCACCCATAACCTTGATGCAAAAGTCATTCTTTTTTAATATTATTACAAGTCATCTTATTTTCAATGCTGGCATTCAGATTTTTAAACCACAAGACCTAATTTGATGCTCAAAGAAAAGCTATTATGCAAGAAATTTTTATTCTTCAATGCTGATTCCTCTCTGAAGGCAGTTATAAACTGCATCCCCAGCCACAGTAGATCACTTTCAACTATTCAATATGCTGGTTCTGTAAAGATATCAAATGTATCAAGTCTGGAAAAATTTAAAGCAGGATTTGAAAAAAAAAAAAAAAAAAACCAAAAAAACCCAAAAAAATGCCAAACAACCAAACCCACAACCCTAACATGCAAATTGAAGCCCTTCTGCTCCCTTTATTCTCCAAAATACACTCCCAAAGCCCCTATCATTTGAGAAACAAATAGCTTGGCAATTGTGTAAGATCTACAGACACCTGTGCACTGCAATTCTAATTGTGGTTTATACACTTCACTTCCCTCATGCTCCTTATGTCTGCCCCCTAGACTCAGACCAAAGACAAAAAAAAAAAAACTACACACAACTAGCAGCTTAAAATATTTATTCTGGAATAAAGCCAAGGTCAAATACACAAGAAAATTTTGCATGCCAAAAATGTCAAGACCTAAGACCAGGCACTGACTCATGAAGCCAATTAAACACAGAAAAATTATTTTCAACTATTTTGTAAGGCTGAAATTAAAAAACCCACAAGTTACACTTCTAATATTAAAAGCAGTAAGAAAAGCAATTTTGCATGAAAGTTAAGGATATTTTCAAAGATACCTGAAAGGTACTTTACTAGCATAAGTTATCATCGGAAGATCTACAACTTGGGAGAGCTCTGACCACCAAATCTCACAGATATCACAACTAAACAGCAGAATAGGGCCATGCTTTTTCAAGAAGGACTTAAAGGGCCTTTTTCTGTTTGCTTGTACCAAAAGGAAAATCACCCCTTCCTGGCTTCCAACACCTGCAGTGGAACAAGAGTTTTTGATAATTTAGATTTTCTCACCACAGGATCTCAAGGAAGAATCTTTTCTCAAACAACACGCAGAAATGAGATCAAAACTGTTTGCACTAGAATTCTCAAGCATAAAACACACAAAGAAGCTCAGCAAAGAGGTCTTTGCTGAACATACACAGAGAGCCAGGTATGAAAGGTTGCTGGAGGTGAGTGGGCCCTTCTCAGCAGGAACAGAGGCAGCAGTGCTGCGCACGCTCCCACAACACTGCACCACAACACAGTACCCCTGCACCACAACACAGTGCCACGTTTGCTGCTGGGAGCAAAGCAGGTGAACCCTGAGAGTAACAATTTTTTCAAGTTTTATCAGTGGCCAGGGCATGGAGGCCACGGCCAAATCTGAGCCCAGGAGCCAATAGAAACAAAGGGATTAAGAGTTATTAGGAGCAGAGAGAATTACATATTTACAGTACTGTTACTGAAAAATAATCGTGTAATGATTATGTAAGTCCCTATATTCCTTTTGGCTAATAATGCTGGGATACAAGCTGTATGGTTATGCAAGCCAGGGCACACAAATCCAATCAGAAAGCATCAAGGCTTGTTTACAGGGAGCACTGGATGAAGAACAGTGCAGCTTCCTTGACCTCCAAAAGGTAGAAACTAGCCCTTGTCAATAGGTTAGCTAATGGCCTGAACTGTGAAGAAGAACTGAATTTTTAAATTTAACTTCCATCAACAAACTTAATAGAAAGAGATATCTAGATCAAAGAAGCTCATAATATGGTAGTCTGTATTTATTTGTCCAGAAGTATGTCTTTACTTTACAGAGCAGACTAAATCTTTAAAATGTTTTCTAATCCCAAGATTGCTTATTGAAACATTTTTCTGTTTAGATGACTGCAGCCCTTGACAGAACAATGCATTATCAGTATTGAAGGCCTCGAAGAAAAGAAGATTCATGGGTTTTGACTGAAAAATACTATTTGATTTACACATTAATTAAACCAATTAAGAGTCCTTTTGCAATGAGTATGATACAATACATGACATTACATAGAAGACTTCCAAACTTTCCAAAAATCCAAGGAAAAAGTCTGTATGGCCAAATATATGCAAATGACTGAAATCTCAGTGTTCCAAGGTCAAAGTCTCAGGCTTTGTTAAGACACAATTATGGAAGAACAGCAATATGTAGTTTGTGGGCTGCAGAAGAAAAACCTCACAACTGCCTCCATAATTTTATTCTTTCCTTTGTGTGATTCAAAGGTACTTCATGTAACTATTACCCTTATCCCTATCCTTATCCTTCCCAGCATATTCACTGCTTGCTTTATTCCAGCATTTTAAGGTATAGTTGTATAATTTAAGTTATTTTAGCTTGATAAGTTTCATGTGTTCTGCCCACTACAATACTCTTCTGGCAACAGTATCCTGAGCTGAGGAGTATCTGAGAGACCAGAAGAGAATTCAAGAAATTCAAAACCATTTTTACCAACTCCAAGCTGGTCACAAGACACCTGAGGAAATGCACTGATTTAGAAATGTTACAGATTTTACAGCATCCAAATGCTAAGAGAGTCAAGTTTGAATGAATAATGGAAAACTGTTATTACTGAGAGAATCTATGACTAGTGTTAATCTGACCGACTTGATAACAGAACTGTAATACACTCAAGGCTATTTGGAATGGGTATTAAAATCTAAACAACGTAGGTTCTGCTACAATTATTACAATTTAGCTGCTAACGAGCTTAAAAGCAACTAAGCAAGGCTTAACTGTAAAAGCAGATGTAAAAGATATATCGAAAAATACACTCCCAAACCCAAAAGGAAATGTGAGAACATTTTTCATAAACATCCTCATGCTTTTAGTATCAGTGCATTTTGAAGAAAATATTAAGAATCGAAATACAGAGGGTATTGGAGTCTGAAGATATCTCCTGAGAGTAGAGGCCAGAAGAAACTCCAGTTTTTTGAAACCCAGAAATAAAGCCAAAGAAAATATCATTACAAAGCAAAAAATCATTATTTTTTTTTCTCCAGAAGGTGTACTGAGAGCAGCCCAATAAGCTTTGATACTCATCTGCTTCCAAAAATCCTTCATGTTTATTTACAGTCCATGCATTCCACTGGTCTGAGGCCACGTCTACCATTACGTACTTCTCTTATGAAAGCTGAATGCAGCGACATTGCTATAATTTAATGAGCACAGAATTGTTTTTCATCCACTACTAGAAGAAAGAGCAGAGGCACTGCAGTAAAGCAGACAGCAAACCTTCTACAAGACAGCTCAGAAAGGAAAGCAGAAGGCAGTGCCTCTGCTTTGCCATGAAGATGGCCACGAAGAGTCTCCATAGATTTGGTGATTGGAAGCACTGCTCTGAGGGTTGAGAGGTACTGAAGAAACTTTGGAAGTCAGGAGAACTCTGAAGACTCCATGATCCAGTGACAATGGAACTATGAGCTGTATTTACAGTTAGGAAGGTGCAGCAGAGTAGAAGAGGTATAATAAAATGAGGATACAAGGAAAAAAGTGCTTAGTGATGAAAATTTAATCTACCAGAAGAGAAAATATCAAATAAGGTATACAGTATAATATCATATAAGGAAAATTGCACAGAGTCAGATTTGATAGAACCTTGGCAGGTCTCCAGTTAATGTTCTGTTCAGAACAGATAGACTGCTCAAGGCTTTATCCACTCAAGCCATAAAAACATTCACAGATGGAGACTGCACAACCTCTCTTGACAATCCTTCCAGTACTTGCCTGTTCCATGCTGCAAGTTTTCTCCTGATTCCAGTCAGAAACATTTTTGCATCAATTTACAATTATTGTCTCTTGTCCTCCCACAGCCTGACTCCATCTTCTCAAATAACCTCCCTGCATGTTCCAGCAGGCTGCTATCAGGTCCCTGTGAGATCACCTCTTCTCCATGCTGAATGAGCCCCATTCCCTGGGCCTCTGTTCACAAGGCAAGTGCTCTAGCCCCTTATCATCTTGGTGGCCCTCCACTGAACTCACTCACTCACAGTCTACCAACATCTTCTTCATGCTCAGACAAGGAGGACACCACTAGATGTGGCATTGCATATGCAGATGCATCACTTCCCTGGATCTTCTGGCCATGTTTGAATCAACAGATGTATATACAGTCCCACATTCCTTTCCCATATACTACTTACTTGCTGTATTCCTTTTCAACACTATTTCCTTGCCTTTAACCTTCTACCTACCCACTGCTTTGCTTAATGTTCCAGGAAACCCAAGTACCATGGGTAAGAGTGAGGGCATTTTATGCCCTGAGACAGGGAAGGAACTGTTTGCTCCTTTCAGTTTTATATGC
Organism: Pyrgilauda ruficollis; assembly: GCF_017590135.1. Lineage (NCBI taxonomy): Eukaryota > Metazoa > Chordata > Aves > Passeriformes > Passeridae > Pyrgilauda > Pyrgilauda ruficollis. The sequence goes on along the minus strand of NW_024524155.1, from coordinate 1,991,531 downwards.
ATACATTAATAAACATAAATTGTAAGCTTTTTTTTTTTTAATTTTAATTAATGTGCTTTTTATTTTCAACTAAGCCAGGTACTAGACATGAAAATCTTGGGGCAACCCAGAGAACTATCTGTTGAAAACCAAAAGACAGCTTGGCCTGCTACCCAGAAACATCCATCACCCAACCCTTTTCTGCTGGGATTTGTGCTGAATGACGTCCTCTGCAGGTTAACAATTAGTTTTTAGCATAAGAGTCCGGTGTCATCGTCATCATCTCCCCAGGAGACCAAAACAGCCTGAGTGATTTTTAGATTATATGGTCTGATAAGACACAGGCTCCTGACTCTCTGTGTGCTTGTGCCATGCAGGCCACCTGCTCTATGGAGCTGCCACCAGGGACACCTTCAAAAAGGTTTAATAATGATGTTCTCTCCAGAGATGTATCTCAGAGCAGGCTCAGAATTTACATTCTATACCACTGACTAAAATCTTGTATACAAAATCCAACATATAAATAGGACCTATGATAGTTCCTAAAAGAGATTGTAGAAATGTTATTTCCTATTGAACAAGAATCTCTGTGCTCTGCAGTCATAAAAACTGTAAATGAGCACAGGAACTGATAGAGCAAGGCAGACCAGTAATCTACCCAGTCAGATATCCTGTCTGACTGCAGCCAAGATCAGAAGCATCACAAGGAAAGATAAATTAGGGAGCCACATCATGAAGACATATGGAATAATTATTACTGAAAGATTCCTCCTCTTCTTAAGTGCTTGTTTTATATCCTGAAGCAGCTGATATTTCCTACTTCATTTTAGATTTTTTCTGCTCTAACTAAAAATGTTCTCATTGTCCATTTAATTGCCTGATTCCTTTTCAATTGCTGCTAAGTACTTGGTCAAAAGAAAAAAAAAATCCCAGTGTGGCAGAAAGTCCCACATCAAATCATTCATTATGTAAAAAGCATTTATTTTTGCTAATTTTAATCTGACTAGCTTCCATTACTTGTTTTCTGATTTTCTCCCCTCTCATTCTTTTCAGCGTTGGGAGTCAATAGGAATTTTCAATTTATCTTCTCAATTGAAGAGATCTAAAATAACAACTGCACTACCTTTCAAAACTAAAGAAATCCTCTTTTTCCTCCCCTACATTCTCATGAAGAAAACAGCTGATTTATAAGCAACTCTCTAGAAGTGAATAGCTTATACTACACTATCTCAAAATTATTCCTACCAAAATACTGCCTGAAGTGACAGAGTATCCAAAGTTACAAATAGAGAATGAGGCTAAGTTCCTTCCTGGGAAAAGATTATTAGACCTTATGCAGAAATATAGGGCGTAAAGCATAAACAATTATTAAATTCAAACAGAAGAGGTGGGAGATAGCATAATAATTTGCTGTGACTTAGAGATTCACTCAAGCCTGAAGACATACAGGAGAAGAACAATTTGCTCAGCTTCACCATGCTGGGGACCTGACTATTCTGGACCTGACTGTTTTGGATGATCCCAGGAGCTCAGGAGGTTTAAGGGGCACATGCAAAACATTATTAAATACTGCCACATTCATCAACTGTGTACAAATCTCAATTACTTTGAGTACATTCTCCAGCATGTTCCGACAGATTTGTCAAGACAATTCTGCCAAAGAGCAAGTTTTTAATCCAAAACCACAAAAGTCATGTAAAAGCCCACAACATACAGAACATCAGAACAACAAAGAATAAAACATGACGAGAAAGAGAAATGGAGAAATGGTCTGATACAATAGTGAAGTATGCGCAGGAACGTATGGAGATCTTGATCACAGTCAAAATACAGAGCTCATCTTTGTGAGTGGAACAAGATTTGATAATATCAGAGTAAAGATTCTGAGAAAGGTATAATATTGTAAAAACTTGGATAAGCACTGTGTGGATATACAGGAAAGGTTTTATTCTGTAAGTGTTATATCAAAAAAAGGAAGAAGATTTAGATTATGGCTTGGGTGCTTGGACTTACTGCACTTATCTCACCTCCCATTCTAGAAGAGCTAATACTTCTTTCTGAGAAGAGCAATGAAAACGTCACAACACAAGAAGATTTTTTCCTCTTGCCTGAAGAGTATTTTTCCCATTGGAAAGACCAACAATGGAAAGCGTTCACTCAGCAAAATGAGTACAAACAGACTTGTATTTCACAATAAAATGGAACAGCCAACTGTTCTAAAGAGACGGGTAAATTCTATTCCTAGAGTAGTCCAACAGCAATTATCCTAGAATTTGGGAAGAAGTATTTATTAATTCAGAGTGAATAAAATGTTGGCTTGATCTTGACCAATTTTCTGACTTTTGTGAATTATGACATATTATGGTCAATCAAATTGCAAAGCTTCACTAAATAATAAATGTGTCTCAAATGTTCACAGAAGTCACCAGCAATATGGATACCTGCAGTTTCTCATAAAGGACATCTGAACACATTCCCCTTGTGATAGTGTAACCAAAGGACTTCTGAAGACTTCTGGCAGAATGACCCTCTTGCTCTATTATGCCATTTAGACAGCCTATTGGATCACCTAAATTGAGTAAAAAAAGAGAGATTGGCATGAAATGAGGTCTGGCATGAGGTTGGTATAACTCATGTAAGAGATGCGGGAACAGATTGCACTCCTAGGTCCTCAAACACAAAAATCGTACTTGCTGACGTGAAAAAACAACAATTGTTAATAAACAGATATTCTCCTCTTCAACACTCCATATGGCAGTCTGATGGATTAAACACCAGCAGAGTGTTGATCACTCTAAAAGCTCATATTGAGATGATCTGGAAAATCTGTCTATCTACAATTTACGAATTCTGGTTAATTTAATTAAAATGTTGCATCACTAAGTGCCTTAATATGGAAAGCCATAAGCTTGTGAGGTTCCTGGCACATGCCTGCATTCAGAAGAAGCTACAGAACAAATTAGCAAGAGTCTCCTTTTAAATTTGGGATATACAAAGGAAGGAAGACTCCTGAGCTAGAAAATTAGTCTAAGTATACAAGTTGGAAGAAGAGGGCAGAAACATCTCCAAAACAGGCAGAGGCATAGATGATACAATAAGGCTAAGGAATGCCTGTAGCATAAGAAAAAAAAAAAAAGACATAGGCTGTCAAGGTACGGGTGACTTCTCTGAAAGGGGCCAGATAAGGTTGAAGGAAACTAGATGTATTATAAATAGCAGACTGAGAACTGGAGAGAGAGAGATGGGGTTCAGGAGAGGAAGTGCCCCCTTGCAAGGAGAACAAAGGCCAGGAAGTCCCAAAAAAGAAGAAGCCCATGATCAACATGCTTGACCAAAGGTAAATCCAGTGGTGTAATCTCCCCTTACCAAGAGAGGCTTGAGATCTGGCTTCTTCAATTGTGACAGGCTCCAGCACATACACAATCAATTACTGTAATTTAGCTAAGGGGTGGTACCTGTTCATTTTCAATTTGATGTCAACACCATGAAAGAGAATCTTTGAGGCTAAGCCAGTTTACAAAGTTTTTTTTTTCTTCCTAGAAGCATGGCTGGATGAAAGAATACAGACATTCCCAATGCAAAACACCTGTCACAAAAGACAAGTGAGGCAACTGCTAGGATGTGGAAGTAGATTATAGTTTGGAAAACAAATAGAAAACCATGTCTGAATGCAGCTCTAAGTTAATGGAAGACGAAGCATACCCAATATGCTCACTACTGTCTCTGGAATGGCACGTGAGTGTTAATACTTTTTTATACTTAATAACATCTACTGTTCTTTTTAAACAAAAAAATGAATATGCTGAGTTCACTTCTTAGCAGTTAAAGCTGAAGATGCAGCATCAAGGGTTTTCTGGGCACAACTGCTAATATTTGAGAGAAGTCTGAAAACAGGGAAGTGGTGTTGTCAGGGAGATGTGCAAGAACAGATAAAAGTTCCCATGTTACTACTGGCTCAGTCCACTGTAATTCAGTGTCTTGGGGTTTCCTCCTAACTCGTCTTAAACTGAGACATTCAGCAAAGCACAAAACCTTTTTTTTTTCTTTTTCCATTTTCCATTTTTAAAACTATCTAAACTAAAGAAAAAAAATCTAGATGGAAGGAACAGCAGTTATCTCCAGGGAAACATTAGTTTAGGCTCATTTCTTGTTCCAAATAATTAAACAGAAACAATTTTGGATTTTGTTCTGTAGAACGATCATCTTACTTGGAAAAAGTAGGAGGAGTAGCCTCTTCAGTACAGCAACTGGTCCTCTAATTGTACAGGCAGATGAGGTTCTGCCTGCAAAACCCAAGAAGATCTGTTGACTTTCTGCAACAGACAATAGGGTATGTGAGATTGTGAAGAAGGCCTGGTTGTGTTCTGTGTCTAGCACAGTATTATAAAGAAACACTGTCACCCCTTGAACACCACTTCAGCTGTGTTTCTACAATTCACTGTGTGACAAAAAAGAATATTGACCTTTTACAATGAACACCCTATCTTTCCCATAAGAGAATAATTCAGAAAAATTGATCTGGAGTAAATAAAAAACAAAGCCATGTGCTTAGAAAATAAAAACCATTTCTAAAAATTTGATCACATTTACATCTCCATGCTTCCTCTAGACTATTTCCAACTACTTTTCAGGAAATGCAACAGAGTGTGTCGGAGCCAAAGTTAATTATTTTCATATTCAAATACAAGAGTACTGATCTTCTATACTATTATAAGCATAAGAGCCAATAAAAAGTGCCAAAGAAAGCAAGGTGGGAAAATAACCGTCCTTCCCCTAAGTCTTCTCTGCTTCAGAGAGACCAAGCAGGCTGGCTTCAAAACAAGAGCAAGTGATATAACCAAACAAAAGCAGATCTGAAAGGTGAGCAAACCCCACAAGCCACAGAGTCATTATTACTGTGTCGACAGCACACTTGTTAAAAATGTATATTTTAATTTTCTGTATTGCTTAAAGGTCCCAATTTGCCCAGGGATCTAGCTAAGCTGCCATTTTCTACCACGACACAGTCTAATCTTTATTTAATGGATTTAGCATCTATCTTCACTAGAGTGGTCTCCAAGGGGAAGGGGAGGGGAGTATGAAGGGGCATGAAGAGATGATCAGGGCCCCCCTCTCCTTCATCCATCCGGCGCTCATGTTTGTGTTCAAAATTCAATTACCTCCTTATTGATACTTCACAGAGATATTTAAGCTGCAAACATGAAGCCCTGATTTCCCAGGGGGCCATGCCCCTCTCTATTTCACTGCTCTGCTTCCCCCAGGGTGAATTCCTGAGGCGTCCATATTAATAGGTAATCAGTCACAATTCATTTATTAAACAGCTAGCAAGGTTTATCAGCCTGCCCTGATTAGCCGGAAGAAGGCACTGAATTCCTAATTTATTTATGGAAATATAAGTGTCTTTTTGAATTCCATTCATGAAAGACAGGGGTGCCATGGGTCTGGCACACTGAATTTCAACAGGGAAGCACCAGGCAACATGGGCACTGAGGACTTTGCAACTTCAGCCTGGTAAATGCACTGTGGTGACCCCAGCATGACCAAGGGATTTAGACCAGAGCCTCAGACAAGGATTCACAAGCCAGCTCTTCAGAGAGTAGGCATTGCCACCCATTGCAGCTAGGGATTACTATCCACTGATGGCCCAGTGTGTGAAATAGCTGGAAAAGTTCACTAAACAGAGCCACCAGTGCAACAAAACTAGGTCAAAATAATAAAAAAAAAGACGCATTTCTAAAAGTTTGAATAAAATATTCAGACCAGAGCTGAAAACAACTGCCAGGTAACATTAATATATGCATTTACACAGAAAGTTCAGCTTTTTGAAAACTGCATGCTGTTACAACCTTTACATTATGTCTGCTATAATCATTTCAACTAAACTGTTTTTAAAATGGAACACCACTATTGTACATTCAAACTCAGACACAAGTCAGTGATGCTGCTGATTACCAAAAAGTGAAAATGGCTAAGAACAATTTAACAAATCATTTCGCTATTCTTTTAAAAAGAGATATGGAGTAATCAGTAAAAAGCAGACCTTGAAATGAAAAGACTTGTACATGCACTGGATACACCTTAGGGCAGATAGAATAAACTGCCTTCATATAACATAAAGCTTGTATACATGGGCCTCTGAATATTAAAGGCTACCACTCGTGAGAAACTTTTCTGTCTCTGTCAGCTGTGTAGTGATCTCCAAAACACAAATGCACCTGAATTTTACCCACCATAGCTACTTAATCAGAAAACAACTAGGAATGGAAGACTATAGAAAATGTTTATTTCCTTTTCCTTCTCAATACAAATTTGTACTAAGTAACTTTCAGTGTGTCCCCCTCTGCCTTTGGTCACTTTCCTGAATAGCTCTACAGGGAAGCAAACATAGGTAAACACAGTAAATACAGGGATTCTATTTTCAAATGCTCCAAACGAGGTGGATGTCCCTCACACAGATGCAGTAAACAAAAGGGTATTTTTGACTTTTTCTTTCCTAAAATATTTAGATCTCAAAACTGACAGGATTTAACAATATTGAGAGCATTTCTGTTAACAATAATTCTGAGACACTGTTATGAGACATTTTGTTTAGCAACTCCAGTATTCTGATTATGCTATTAACTGACTACCAAAGTACTCAAAACTAACAAGTCAAAACATAGAAAGGATGCAGATGCCACTCCACAATACTGTATCTCACAAAAATTATTTCAGTTCCGTCACAATTACTTGAAAATATATTTCAAAAAACATTGCAAAATCTTATGTAGTTTAAAACTGGTTATGCCTATATCCTCTGAATTTACAAGCAAAATCTCAATAGTTACACAAAAGGTTTTAATATAAGATTCCATTACACAAGAATTGCAGTAGTGCATTAAAATATATAAAATCCCTACTTCCGCTGAACTAGTACAACCCATAACCTTAAATAAAAAATATATTATTTCCTCTCAAATTACAGTGGTTAGACATGAAAAGATGTAGTACATGCAATAAATACATCCAAAATGCTAGGAGGACTGAGCGTTTGAATTCATCTACAACCAGAACTTGTAAGTTGCAGGTGTTTGAAGTCAAGGATGGCATGGGGAAATGAATCCTGAAAGAAGCATCTTTTTACTGCCTGAAAAAGTAATCAATAGCTTAATTGTTATTAGTTTGTGTTTTAGTCAAGTAAGGGTGATTCAGTGTATTTTTCCTACTATGTAATGTAGTTCCTAGAAGAGGGAAAAACACACAGAATTAACATGAAAGATTTCTCAATACCTTTCCTCCACTGTATTAGGAGGATTTTCACGCTGGCACAAGAGGCAGACACCACAGGATTTTACAACAGACCCAAACATCTAATCAAGTTGTGGCTCTCAAAAGACACTTTCTGCAGCCCTCATTGCTTGGGGAACTGCAAAAGCTACCAGTGAAAATAAAACAACCTCTTCCTTTCCTGAGTCTATCCATACTTCACCTTGTCCCCCTTCAGCAGTAAATTCACAAGGATGATTTTAAACAAGGGCTTTGCAGAATACACAAGACAGAGCTCACCACCAAGTAAAAATAGGACACTCATGCATGTTTTCAACTGGGAAGCTCACTGAGCATCAAACTCAATGTTATTTTCACTCCCTCAATATGTAAGCTCCTTATCATGCGGAACACTGCAGCACTGTCCATAACAGACATCCAACCCATGATGCCCAAAGGTGCTGCAAAATGTAAGCTGCAATCACGTTGCAGTTATTCCTAGTCTTGTAGTTTTCACAGATGTTACTCCTAGTTATTTCTGGTTTTCACTGCTTTCAAAACACAACAGAGTGAAAGCAATCTAGCACTGGCACATATATAGAAAAAAACCCTACAAAACTGTAAGAAAATAGAATGTACTATTACAAAAGAGAACACAACATTACAATCTTTAACTGCTCGACTGATTTTGAAACTAACCAGTTTAAAGTCAATTTTAATGCAACCAAGTCTCATATAGATACCCAGTCAAACTCAGCATGCCACTGCCCACCCACCAAGCAGAACTGGAATTCATGTCCCTATATAACATCCAAAGGGTTTTTAAATAAAAGCAGAAGTATTACCAGAAGGTAGTTCTTCCTTTCTAATGCTTTCATACAACTTGAGACAAGCACCCGTTACTCTGCTTAAATTACTCTTCACACTTTCATCCCGTCCCATCTTATACAATTATTTCCAATTCTCCTGAAACAATGCCTACATACTTTTAAGGCTACTACAGTAACAAACTGCATGATTACAACAAAGCCTGGCATTATTTTCTCTCTTTCTTGCACAGTCAGTGCCACCAACATCATACTGACTTAAGAAGTAACGTCACAAACTGCACACACAAAAATTACTCCCTACACTACTTAAATGCTGTAACTTAAGTGACAGACATTTACAGGCAGAGTACAACACAGTTCAGAATAAGAATGAAACCCTTTAATTGACACTGGAGAAAATTAGATTCTAATTGCATATGCTATATTTTGCTGATAGCAATGAGGGTAGCATTTGCAAAAAAAGTGTTATGAGTTCCTTAACGACCAACAGGTTATTAAGACCTTTGTCATACAAGTCATTAGAAGTGTGACATTTCCAACAGCAGAGAGCCCTCTAGAGCTACCAAGGGATAACAGTTCAGCAGCCCTACAGGAGAAGGGCACCAGTGCTGATTAATGCAACACCCGGGCTCTTCATGGAATCCCCTCCAGCTACTGACCAAACCCGATTTTACCTGGTTCAGTGGAACAGACATCAAACCCCAAAGTGAGAAAACAGAAGTCACATTTTAATTTGAAGAATATGGGAGCTAATATTTATTGTATTGCCAGTAAACTTGGAAAGCTTTAAAATGTAATAATAGGTTTGGGGGAAGTCATGCAAGGACTTAGAGATACTTATTTATAATACATGTTTGTAAAAAATAACCAAATACCTGAAAAGCAAAACTTTACATTACTGTATAGTGATACCAAAATAATTGTTACTTAGTGAAACTAAACAATATGTGGATATATTCCTCATAGCACAAAAAGCTCTCAATATCAAAATGCCCTATCAATGTAAGATAATTTCTACACAGGAAATACATTCTGCTGAACATATTATAATGAAGTTTATAAGCATTCACTAAAACAGTGCTCAAAATAGTACATAAATTAAATCCACTTAATCAGTTATTAGATGTCTTTCAATTATCTCCACTCTTGTGCTTGTGCTGTAGCAACCAATCGCTACATATAAATTACAAACTGAAAATCTCTTCTTACACAGCATGGAGTTTCCTATTCCCACCTCCTCAATTACAGTACAAGTTGTAAGATAAATTGCAAGAAAATAACTAAACTATATTCTTTAGCTTTACTGTCAAGACTTACAACTGTGAAAAGCAGTAAGCACAACTTTATTATCTTCTCATTGCAACCAAAAATAGCAAGAATAAATTCACCCATTTTCTCAGAACCAAAACCCACTGAAGCATACAATTTTAGGACTGACAACTGAATTACAGCACACCAACCATAGGTTTGGGTTCACATTTTAAGGGCCTAAGATAATCACTTAAAGTTATGAACTTAACTTTCTGCACGTTAATTCACCAGACTTAATTATGATACAAGTTTGCAGTGTGCTTAGGGAACAACAATCTCTTGGACACTTTAAAGAATCCACAAACAGCCTTCAAACATGCTTTCATGGGCAAGTATAAAGTAATGTTTTATTACCAAAATAAATTTCTAAGAGCCAGCACTTCACTGGAAGGGGGAGGTGAAGAACAAACTTGCAATGAATATGATGAGAAGAGGTAGTATGTCTACTCTGCTAGCAACAGCATCAAGCTTCCTTTTTTGATCTCCAGCTAGAGCTCAAAAAGCCACAGTAAAACCTTCCTGCAGAGACAGAGGCAAATCAAAATATCTCAGCACCCTGACAAGTTCATGTTGGGATCCTGGAAGTCAGGAGTACAGTACCCCATTTGGAGTATTTTTATCTCAGGCCCACTGCTATATTCAACAATGCACTTCTAAATGAGAACATTTTCAGAACAAAAATCACTCTATTTTACATCATTTGGTTACTCCTCTGCCCTAGACTCCCAAAATCTCATGGCCACAAACTCCAGTCATATTGGGACACATAGATATGCTATGTTTTTACAAGATTTTTATTCTATCTTACATTCAGTTTTCAATGCCTAAGAAAATGCAAATAGCTGTCACTGCTTCCATGCTATTAACAGCAGCAATCCTTTGATATTCTTAAATAAAGTTATAGTCTTCTTTAAGAATCAAGTACAATCTTTGTGCATCAAGAAGACAAGGCTTAGACACAAAAGAAAAGGTACTTTCAGGTGTTATCTGTTGTATGTGCCTGTGCAGACACCGAGTAGATCCACACCAAGACTAAGGGGAGCAAGAACACCACTGAAACATGTCAGAACAGTAACTACATGTGTACACCAAGGGTCACAGCAGAGTCCTCAGCTCCTTTTCCCTAACCCCTTAAAATGTGCATTTCTGCAGGATATGTATGGGAACTAGTTATGAAAGTCAAGCAATTAAAAAGCATTTCTGAGGTATTCATGCGACTGTACCAGCCACAAGTGCCTGACAGCTCTGCGTGTGTGAAAGTCCCTGGAGAGCCATCACACTTCAATTACTATCACTAACATTAGTCATTATCAGGCTGGCTTCAGTCCCTGGGGAAGGCAGCTCGTGATGACAATATCCAGCCTCTCCTTGTAAAACAATTCATTAGGCAAAGCAGAACAGCTGGGGCAGCCACGTGGATGTCTGCAGAGTGGCCCTCCCACTGGGACCTCCAGCCCCCCTTTTCCTTTTGGACAGGAGCAGCCACCGCCCCCATGACAGCTGTAAAAGCCTCTGGGGACGCTTCAGGTTTAATCAGTGCTCCTTATACTCAGGGGAAGCATTTGATTGCAAACTTAAACTAATGGCACTCAGAAGGTTACAACAATCATCAGATAAGAGGCTTTAGGGCATTTTTATCTTGTTCTAATGCTCACAAGTTAATGAGGCAATAAGAGATACTATCAGACTTGGTCTAGCAACATTGTACAGACTGGATGTTCAAAACTGCATTTACTGCAGATGCAAGAGGTAAGGTGGCAAGTTCACTATTGATCTTACAGAAGACTTCATGCTCTGAACGACTGAAACCACTCAATAAAGTGACAAAATACTTGGCAAATTTTCACATAGCTTTGTATGCATTATCACTGGATCCAAAATGGAGGAAACTGAAGAGGAATATAGCAAACCAAACAGGTAAATAACCTCTGGCATTAGAACGGATACAGACTAATAATTTCTAACCTTTATACTGCTTGCAAATAGAAATCCTTTTATATATATAATGACTGCAAATGGCTGAGAATAGCCTTGCTTTTCTTAGCTACCCTGCTTGGGTCCCAGGCTGAAGAGCACTTGATATTGGGATCTGTTTAATTATCATATTCGCATTTTACTACTGATGACTGACACAATATTCTAATGATACCTTCCTGTGGCATATAATAGCAGCAAGCAGGGGAAAACAACAAACAGCAGCAGACAACAAAGGATACTTAGCAATAAATGCTTTATATACTGTTTTTTAAAATTCATTATTTTTTCAATGCCTCGCAGACCAAGTTAACATGAACCCCACCTTACAGCTGGGGAGATAGGAAGAGGCACATAAAAAGGCAAATAAATGAACCAAATAGAAGAGGGGTAGTACCAGAAACTCAGCCAAGTCTCCAAAGTCACAATAGTGAGATTTTTCACTAGGATCAGCTGCTGCTCTGCAAATAGGTCCAGCAACCCAAATTCTCTCTTCACTCCTGCCTGAAGCCAAAATTTACAGGAAAACATTTCAGACAGAGATGGCACACAGATAATCTTTCCAATATCTGTAAATACAGAGTAAATGTTCTAGTAACACAGAAGTGGAACGTTTTAATTCAATAAAGGCATAGACAAAGCAAAAGATGTTTAAATAATAAGTACAGACCAGTTGTAAAGATTCAAGAGTCCCTGCTAGAATGACTCCTGAGATTTGTTAGGCATTTTTATGATTTTAAATGATAATAGAAAAATGCACATAACCTTATGCTTGATCAAACTTTTCCCCATCCTCTATTCCTCCACTGACAGTAGTCTACAAGTTATCTTGTCAGAATGAGAGTAGCAAAAAATAGGCTTCTGACAGTATAATGTAAGAACATTTTGTTTGTAGTCATGTTTCTTTCTGAGCCAAGCATGTGGCAGACAGAAATGCTTTAATGTGACAGCCCATTCCTTTACTTTTGTGGCTAAAAACTCTTCAGTCAAGCCCCATTGACCCTCTGCTTGTCTAGACAGATGAGGGTGGTTTCACTGTTCATTTCAGCCAAAGCACACAAGAACCTTTGTGTATGCTGAGGACCGTTCTCCTACTCTGCTTGAAGAATTGTACTGAATGGACTGTACCTCCCTGTGCACAAATACGGGCTCTGTAGCCCACACTGCACAGACTTGTAATCAGCTCTGTCCATGGAATATTTGAAAGTCCATTCACCATCCCCCAAAGCCCAGTAGCCATCACTGTGACACAGGAATTCCTAGGTATCCTGTTCCTAATCAGCTGCTCCCACAGAGGCAGATCATAGAGTTGCACCTGCCTAAAGCTCACAAGCTGAACCATTCGGTGCCGTGAGGAATGCAGGCTTCAAATGCACTTCTAGTTGTAGGAGAACTTAGATCAGAGAAACATGGAGCCACTGCAGGATCAGGGTTACAAGGGCTCAGGAGGTCTCCTGGTCAAACTGGGGTCGACTATGAGGACAGATCATGCTGCTTAAAGCTTTGAGTCAGGTCTGGAAAACCTCCAAGAACAGAGAATGCAGAACTGGTGACTGCACAACGTGTTCCACTACTTGACTGACCAGTGCTAATATTCCAGATGTCTTTGCAAAGCACAAATTGGTGCTTTGAGTAGCATACCAAAAATTCTGCAGAAGTTAATAGTGGTGAATCAGATGACTGATTTCACAGTCTTCAGAGCAGTTTGATCAGTCAATTTCCAGATTAATCAGATTTTTCTCTTCTTCCCCACTAACACTTCCCTTTTCTTAACCACAGCAAGTATCTAGATCAACCTTCACTCTATCAATATAAACTCATTTTTGCATTTTGTCTTTTCCAGAAAGAAAGACTTTTGTCTTTTCCAGAAAGGATCAAACCATTGCAGAATTTCTTCCCACTACTGAACAAACTACAGGAGACAAAGGGGACTTGCAGAAGAGACATTCTTAGACATGAATACCAGGGTATAACAAATATTTTGTAGGATTTTCTTAACTGGTTTGGTGGTTTTTATTTCGTAGTTCTTGTTTATTGGTATTTGTTGTCCTGGGTTTCTTTTTGGTGGAGGCAAAGGTGTTGGTTTTGTCTTGTTTTAATAAAGCATTCTGGCTGAAGTACCTTTCAGAGGTAGCCTTTGTTTTAACAAAACCAGATTCACAAACTAGGTATGGGCACGTAGAAATGGTGAGGAGGAGGAGAAGAGAAAAGGAAAAAAAAAATTAAAAAAAGATCAGGTAAAAAGTATCTCATCAACTCAGCTTTTATTTAGAATTTAGCTGTTGCATCACTCACTTCAACAGCAGTTATCTGCCAGCTTTTGGGCTACTCAGCATGTGATCCTTATATATATAGCATTGGAAACTCAGTCATCAGAGCTCGATGGGATGCTGTCTACCACTGGAAAAACTCCCCACTGTACTTCCTACTTCAGGCTCCAGAATTAACCATGCAATGGCAGGTGTCATTTTAGCATTTCTAACACTTCTACACCTAACTACATTTTAAAGCTATCTACGCAATTACAGACTTAACATTGTTTATGATAATCTCCCTTTGGTAAGATGTGTCCATCAGAATTAGAAAAATGCAATCAGCTGCATTTGGGAGTCTCAATGAATACCAGACAAAATGGAAATTTGGGGTTTTACAGTCACTTTGGATATTTTAAAATAATTATGTGGTAAAATAATTACCTTATTATGAAAAAAATTATTAAGTCACAGACAAAAACAATCCAACCCAAACTGTAGAATTTATCAAAGAAGATTGCACATAGACAAGTATCTACAACGGGCATCTAACAGAAAATACAAGCAGAGAGAAGTAGAACTTCTTGAAATTCTAACACATACAGGAGAGTTTTAGAGATTTTTTTTCCTTTTCTCAAACTTCACAAGTATACACCTCCTTCTGCAGCAATCAGAATCATCAATGCCTGGAGACTATGATGATGCCTTAGTACTCACCATCAATGTCCACCATAGCATCTTTCCCTAAGAGTAAGGGAAGGGCATGAAGGCAAAGATGCAGAAATTTCTTGAAGCTTACAGAAGTATTCATTCTACTTTACCAGCAGACAGAGAAAACCCTAAGGATCCATGCAGTATTTCTTTCCCTGTATGACAGTTACCTAGACACAGCATTTGTTTTATGGTAAGAATGCACAGTCTATGCATACAGGTAGAATCACATCACATAGCATCAGTATACTGTCTCTTCCTGATTTTATATTTAAGAATAACCTGAATCTGCCTTTTTTTTTTTTTTTTTTTCACACAGAAGACAACTCAAATACACACCCACTTACTTTAAAAAAAACCAAAACAATAGCAGCCATGGTCCAAACTCAATTTCTATCCTCACCATTGCAACCTAATCTCCTGGCACGTTAATGCAAATCAAAGCTAACACTTCTCTGACACTGGTAGCAAAGCGTGTTCCTCTCCCAAGAGAGACCTGTAAAACAGGACAGTCACTGACAGCAGTACAATTACTGACACAGATACAGACTTTATGGACATGTTTATCTCTGCTGTAAATCCACACTCTCTCTCCACTCCGATTCATGAGTCATAAAGAAATTGCAGATAATGAAAAAGTTGGAGAAATTTACAGCGTGTCGGAAACCTCAGACAGCCAGAAGAAATTAAAGAGCTGACTGGGGATAAATCACACAGGTACAATTAAAACTTCCTATGCCTCCTTCACTTCCAAACTGGGGCACAAGCCAATGGAGATGATGAAAAGTTGAGGTCGTGACTCCTCTGACTGTAATAATTTCTTAACTACCTACATGTCAGAATTAGCCAATTCACAGAGCATGTATGAATTGCAATTTCAAGCTGGCATTCTGATGTCTCTCTCTTCCAACAGGAGGTGCCCCTGAAAAATCCTGCCTGTAAATAAGCCACCCAGCAAACAGTATAAGGAAAGGTGATTTCCTTGTCCCTCTGCAGATGCAGAGTATCTCTCACCACAGCGATGTGCATTAAAATGAAGCAGTAGATCTACAGTATGGGAGGAGAGTGTAAAAAGAGCCAGGAGAAAGGCCAAGGTTTCACATGGAAATCATAGCACCTTGGATATTGTGGTGACAAGCTATATAAACATCTTAACACACAATTTAGGTGTTCTTTTCACCTCTCTGAAACAATCAAATAAGGCCCAAGAATTACTATGAATGTAAACTGAAAACAGCCTCTATATTTTTCCTACTGTGAAAAACTACACCAACCATTTCAGCTGATTGTGAGCTCCTGAAATTCTCTGTGATCATCTCCTAACCCAAAAATGAACCATCCAAAATGTGACACATTCTATGGGAGAAGTCTACTAATTCTAAGTAACACCTCGAGCTAACTGTGTACTGCAGAAATCCCGTGTCCAAAAGCATAATTTTGTTGTAATTTTGTTGTGCAGATGTAAAACTCTGCCTTCGAGCTTTGAAGCACACTAAGTATACTATTTCACATAAAGTCCTTGCCAAACACAGTACTAAATAACAAAATAAGTGAGAAATATGCTTTCAAGCAAAACTGAAACATGATGAAGATTCACTCAGCAAGGCAGGCAATGCAGAAAACTAACCAAGAAAAAAAATACTTGCTACAAAGAAAATTCTAAGCAGAGCAGAAATAACTGAAGCACACACACCTCAAACTGCTTCTTTTTATGCAGGACAGTTCATCTTGCACATAAACAAAATTTTGTTTAAGAACATAACAAGCACTAGACTTGGCAGACATTGTTCTCTTCCAAGCCCAACATATTTAGAACAATGTTGGCAATCCAAAACATATTTTCTTCCATGATGTTTCAGATTAATACAAGCACACAAGTGCTAGAAGCACAGTACTTCTGGAGATGCCACTTTTAACAAAGAAAAAGCATCTTCCTCACTCTTTTGTCAGCAGCCAAGGTGGTAAAAACACTGCTATATCTTTATAATAACTGGCACTGGGACTGCTGTGGGATGTAGATCCAAATCACAGGCTACTCTTTCACTTCATTTCTTTCTTGCCTCTCCAAAAGGCAGTTCTCTTCTCCACCTCCACCACAACACTTTAGACAGTCTTATTTCCCCAAGAAAATAGGGGAAAAGTTCATGTTATAGAACGAGTCAGCTCTTCCCCAGTTTCAAAATCTCATTTTGACAAGTAAGGAACCACAAGAGTCCAATTCACTTTTCCAAGCAATTCTCCAGACTACAGAGTGGACGTACAGCTTTTACTAAAATGGACCAACAAGAGATTTCAGAAGATGTCATAGGACATTTTAAAGCATCCTTCACTTACATATCTGTTCATATGTTGGTTTCCTACAAATGTAAGAACCTGAAACATTTTGTTGCAAACAACTGTACATACACACCAGAAAGAGCACCAGGCAACTGTAATGCAGAAGTAAAGCCATGCTCACAAATGCAAAGTAAGACTTCTGAGCTTAAAAAGTCTCTGTGTTGCCAGAACTAAAGAAAAAGTGGTTATGATCAGAAAATATTTTTATCTGATTAATTACATCATTGATAGAAGCTTGTTTGGGTACAAAGGCCAGGTGTTTTGCATGGAGCCTAAAAGTCTGCATGTTCATGCTACACGGTGACACTCCCAGGCAAGCCAATCCATTACACAAAAGGAAAAAGGTATTTCAGTAAAAGGATACATTATCTTTCCTAATTTCCTTATTTTGATTCTAATTCAGCAACTTTGTATATACAAAGTTCAAGTGTAGCAACTGTCATGCCTTGCCTCCTAGTTTGGTAAATTCAGTCCACCAAGGATGGAGCCCAATTTAAACATATCCTACCTATGACCAGCATCAAAAAGAAGTAAAAAAAATTAAACACCATCCAAAACTCAATGACAGTAGCCTGCAAGGATCACTGACAGAACTAAGGGTGTATGCCCAAAAAATGCTACAGTTAAACCCTGATTAACTGCCCTGCCCCTCCAAACCTGCAAAAAAGCTGAACTTGCAGGCAAGAGATCACAATAGAAAAAAGAGATCATTTATCTGAAAAGAAAAATGAAAAACTGAAGACTACCAATCTAAGGAAAAGTGGTGGTCTGTACATAGCTTGGAATTCAGTAGGACTCCTTTATGATTTTCCAGAAATTTCAGAGGCTGCTGAGGCTGCATAGGACTACAATTCAAACCTAATGACAGCTTAACTTGAGAGCAAGGTAGTTGTTCCTCATTCATGTGCCCATCCATCTCTTGCTGTCTCTGGAAGAGCCCCTCCATTACAGGGAACCCTCAAAGACTTCTGGTAGTGGTTGCTTAACTAACAGGTAGTTTAGCCTATTACTAAAATAAATAAATGAAAATATCCATTGTCAAACAAAAGCTCCTTCCAACCCACCACCCTGACTGACATGCCAATGGCAAACATCTATAGAAGAGTGTAAGTGCAGGGAGGCACACAGCTGTACCTGCATAGTAATCTCTCTCTAAGCTTTCTGCATCTCCAAGATGCCCAAGGCACTGGGGACTCCTCGGCAGTCAGACATGCTGGAAGGATTTATCTTCCAATCATTTTTCTCATTACTGAGTGAGAAACTCCACAACCACAAGCTCCACTGGCGATGTGTTCTGACTTCAATGCACAACACAAGTATCTCCTCATGTCTGTCCCAACACACTCTTTTATTCTCTCTGGCTCCCATACTATCATCCCCTATTCACACTTTCTCTGCATTAATATTTTACAGATCTTTTCAACATACTACATCAGCTGTGTCTCTCCAGGCCAAAAACCCCTAGCCATTTACTTATTCTCCATATTAAAGAAAATGATCACTGACTGACTAAGCCGGACTGGCTTTTCCTCTGTCAGTTTGGTGCTACAAGATGACCAACCTTTTGCTGTTCACCTGCAATCTCACAGGTCATCCAGGTCTAATGTGTGGGCCCTTGAATAAACAGCTCTTCAACTGCACCCTTCTTTTTAATTTGCTTGAACATATATGGAAAATAAATAAGCGTTACAAAGAAAATAGGAGCAAAGTTGCTAGAACCTAGTGAAAGCCAGGGTGCATGGGAAACTGTAAATAAAGAGACTTGGTTGAGCATATTTGGGAACTGTCTCATTACTCTTTCAAGAGTATGAAGATTTGACATTGGATAATACAGTCATTCCTAATTTTACAGCAAGAACATCACAAACTACCTTCAACTGCAAATAAAAATTTAACCTACCACAAGAGATTAGACTAGCAAAAATCACTGACAAGGAAATTATAAATGATATTCATATGTGTTTGGTCAGTTATCCCACATTTTCTAATATTTAAGGCACACACAGCACCTAGGCACCATTACCCTCACAAAGATATTGGAGTTTAAGAAGAACAGGCCTTGCAGAAGTCCTGCACTGACAGTATCACTGGAGCTGCACTGTGATACCATAGTGGCTAAATAACCATTCTGGCAGCAGTGAGATTTTATAAACATGGCTGTGATACCAGCTACCCATATCTACATTTCAGGACTTCTGAACCAGCACAGCAGGTGTTATCTGAAAAATATCAGAGATTCACATGAAACAACAGCAGGGCCTTCAAAAAGTCCCTGGACAACCACATTCCTTCAATGACAGAGTGCCTTTCCCATTCTCCCATCCTACATATCTTTTACTTTTATAAGTAAATTTTTTTCTAAAGTTAAAAAAAAAAAACAACCTTAAGTTTTTTTTTTAATAAGAAAAGCATTTTCCTCTGTGTATGTAGTTCTCAGATACATCTCTCTGTATACATATATCCCAAAGGATAACTGGACATATCTTTAAATGCATGGACTTTTCAGAGTTGCCAGTTCATGAAACCAAAACTTCAAAATTCTTCTGAAGTCAGCCTTGATTCAGATACTCCAAAAGGTGCAATGGGTCATACAGTGGAAAAACAGAGCTTCCAACCTAAATTTGCAGTTATTTACATTAAGTGTTTTGAAACTTGCTGCTTTGTGGGCCACAAATATTGAGTCAGGGTCTGTGACTGTGTTCTCAAGGAAGAATTATTTCCCTCTTGCTTGCCACATTAGCTGGGGTCTGCTCATTCTGCAGTGCTCACTACTTCACTCCAAGCAGAGCATGCAAGTGGAAAAAATAAGGGACACAGAGGGGAGGAAAAAAGTTCATAACAAGACTTTTATATCTTTTTTCTTCCCCAAACTCAGAAATGAGACTCACTGAGTGGCTGCAGCTCACATTCAGAAGAGCTACTATGCCTCCCAAAGTCACCCTAACTGTATGAACAACTGAAAGTCAGTGTATTAATTGAGCCCAATTCCTTCTCCCTTAAAATACCCACATGAAGGGGAACAGTAAAACTGACACAAAGCAGGACTTTGAATACTAAAAATGGTTTTGGTTATTCTAACCAATAAAATAATTAATTAACCAAAGGGAAGTAGAAGCTCTAATGTGAGAAGGTTGGAATTCATAATTTTGAAGGTCTTTTCCAGCCTAAATGTTTCTCTGATTCTGAGAACCAAAGCAAAAAGAGAAAGACAGCTACAAGCAAAATGATGAGGTAGGATTTTACAGAGCTTAAAAAGCAGACAAGGAAACACAAGCTGAAACCTCAGAAGTGCTGAAAAACAATTTATTTTTAAAAGGTTTTCTTGATACAAAGACCTGAGCCTGGAAGCTTCTAGAAAACTCCAGAATCACCTTTTAACAAAGAATAAATACACAAAAGAGACCCAAGCCTGTCCTTAAAGAGGAAAGTAAAATTTTCTTTTAAATGGTTCATGCTACAAAAATCCTGCTTCATTCAAGGAAAAGCTATATTTTGACGTGAATCCTGTGCTAAGGAAGGGAAGAATATTCTGCAAGGAATATTTTGAGCAAGAATCCACCAACCAGCATGCCAGGAAGAAAGTGGTAGGACAAACTGGAAAGAAAAACTAGATTATATGTTGATAAATTAAATTGATTCACAGAAGCCATGGGGCAGTCAACAAACTAGACAGGGTACAGAAAGTAAAGGTAAGCCCCTATGGGAAAAAGAAGGGAGGAAGTTAGTTGTAGAGAAAGGAAACCTGTGAAAAGCACAGAACCAAAGAGGAACTGAGAAATCCATGGCAAAAAGTTGGGACAGCTGGGATTGTAGATAATAAAAATGTGGGATTCAGATTACGGTATTCAACTGTTCCTAGATGAAAGCCATGCAGATGTCCCATCAAGATGGACA
Source organism: Pyrgilauda ruficollis (assembly GCF_017590135.1). Lineage (NCBI taxonomy): Eukaryota > Metazoa > Chordata > Aves > Passeriformes > Passeridae > Pyrgilauda > Pyrgilauda ruficollis. The sequence continues at coordinate 1,970,998 of NW_024524155.1, read as the reverse complement.
AAACATTCAATATATCTGTTCCAAACTTGTCAAGGAAGTCCACTTACACATGCAAAATAGTAAGACAGTTCATATGAATTCAAGAAACAAGGCATGTAACTCAGGAATTATTCATTTATCAAACTACATAATGCCAAATCAATTATTCAGATTTCAATGCTAATGTTGCAATAGTACCTCAATAAATAAACTTTTCAAAAGGTACCCAGTCCCACAGCACTTTGCCTAATGAATTCTAATGCAAAATCACTGTAAAGTATGTTGTGAACTGGGTATAACAATAACAGATCTCACAACGTGATTGCAATGCCACTCAAGAGATACTTTTTTCATGGAGTGCTGCAGGAATCTCCCTGGTCCTGCACAGTACATAATTAATAACTTGGATGAAAATAAAAGTCTTTGAAAATATGAAGGATCTGAGGTGGGATCTAGAAGAGGAGAGTTGGAAGAAAAAGTAAGTTGCTAATACAATGAAGCAGAATTGTCTTTCAACCTCACTGCTGATGAAACACTTGAAAATACCATAAAAAAAAGACAGTGCACATTCTGAAAAGAAAATATGTCACACAAAACAATCTTGGGAATAACGGCTTCAAACCATAACGGAAATGTCAGAGTTTTATAAAAAAAGAAGCAACACTTCTGCGGGAGGCCTCATGCTGCCATCTAGAGGAGACTGGTCAGCAGCGGGATTTGCGCTGCTTGTGACAGCCCGCTTCAACGAACCAGCCAAGCCAAGAGGGGACTAGTAAATTTCAGTACAGAGATATAACTAAATTATATACGTCTGAGACCAAACCACTAAACCATTAAAGTTAAGTCCCTTAACTTTAATGAACAGATCTTTTGGATTTTTTTCTTGTTCTCTCACTTATCTAAGTCTGTTATTTTCTAAGACAAAATAACCTAGAGATAGTATTAGGAAAAACAGTCCTGAGCAGCTTCTGTTCAAATTCCACAACTAATTTTTGGTAAAAATTTTCCAAAGATAAATGTATATTACAACACACAAAATATTCAACAGATTACAGTAAAGGAAAACTGCCTTCAGTGACAAGAAGTTACAAGCAAGGAAACCTTTCACAAAGGTTGAAAATTCAAGACTGTTATAACTGTTGAGCCTCATGTTTCAGTTTTTACCCACTTTGTCTTCTTTATGTATGCACTTGTTCTCAGTAAAAATAAATGGAACCACATGCAACAAATATCACACATGCAATAAGGAAACAAACACCTCCCTAGCTTTACTGCAACTCAGGCTCTGCTAAAGTCCACTTAGCAGAACAACACTGTCTGACATCAGAACCTACAACTTAACTGAGAAAGCCAATCATCAGCCAGTCTTTGCATTTGACTCAGTTTTACAGTTATACTTTAACTTCTACTCCACCAAATGCTTTACACATTCTTAACAGATGTTAGCACTGTAAGTAAAATAAACTTGAAGTATGTTAAAGCATGCTTAATAATTTGTTATTAAGAATATTAGGCTATCCTGTGTTTGCAGTCAGAAAGACTCTAAAGGTTTATTACTAAGTTGTGTTACCCACTGAAAGGAAGGTGAAAGACTTGAAACTTTTGGTGCTTTGTGTAGCCCAAGAGTAATGACAATCAGGGTCTAGTTAGAGCATAACTAAATGGAAAAAAAATAAACGTGTCGGTATGTATGGGTAGCATTAAAAACAACTCCACAATACTCTTGAAATTCTCAAAACTGTATCAACCAGTTAACAAGAGTCCTAAATGAGACAATGAAAGGAGCTCTTTCTTCAAAAAACCACAGTAAGAGTTGGCTGTTTGTAATTGGGATGAAAGTCATCTTTATTCCTCAAGGACATCACTGCCCGCCACAACTGAGTGTAGAAAAAAAGTAAGAGCTACTGAAGCAGAAAACAGTATGAACAGCAAAGTGACAGGAGAATCCTATACACAAGTGCAAGTTTCCCTGTGGAGGCAGTGCACGGAATTTGAGAGAAGTACTGCCACAGTATTCTGAGAAATACCTTTAGTATCTATGTGGGAAATTAAGCAAAGTGACCCGATTTATGTAAGACAATGTTAACTGAGGAACAGAAGTCTCCGTGCCACAGGGTAACACCAGACTGACATACATGTTTTCCCCCGTGCAGGTAGGTTGTAAGTTGGAGATGTAAACACATTCTCTCATCCTGCTGCAGAAGGTCACTGTCAAACACCTGCCAAATCTGCCAACACACTTTTCCAGCTACCAATGTACAAGCTTTAGTGGAAAGATCTGGAATGCAGTCAGTCATATCTGTGTACAGCACTTACATTCATCCAGTCCCAGTTGATAAGCCAGGTTCTGCAGACCACGAACTTTTTCCATCAGATTAGCTGTAGTAAGGCTCCCCAACTCTTAAGAAGAGAGAAAAAGGTGAATTTTAACACTGTCTATAGTCCTCCAGTAGCAGTTCAGAGAGCACTTTCAAGCCATACTTCTGTCAGGATCTGTTTCAGTGAACAGTGTATGCTCAAAATTCAAGCTGACTCCACTGCTGATTTTAACATAAGGAAAAAGCCATGACTTCAGTTCATGCTTTCATCTGCCACCATTGCAAAGAGTAATTTGACCCATACTTTGGAAGTTCCTGTAAGTTCACGTTGCAACATGAACAAGCTATATAAAAGTATGCAAGGGAATGGACTTATTTTGCATTAATAACATGAGTTCAAGCACATTTCTTGGAGCAAGTCAGAGTTAAATCATCTCACTTTCACTCTGCAGCCATGACATGTCACCGTGACACAATCACACATCACCATCCAGAATCCATGACAGGCAGAGCACGCTGAAGGATGTTTACTGCAAACTAACAGCTGCAACATGCAGCAAGTGTACATGCTAGCCAATCCTGCTGTAACTTGCCCATGCAGCCTCACCATTGCTTTGGAGCTCCTGGATTTGTGAGGGAACACGCACATGTAGAGCACCTCTGAACAAGTCAATCAACAAGTCTAAGCTACTCACCAACTGATCAGCCAAGCCCTGCCAAAAAATGCATGCTACTTCTCAAAATGCAGGAGATGCTCATTATATTTATACAGTGATAAAAAAGGCTAAGGGAGATGACTGAAACATGCACAATGTTACACTGCTTGTTTTGAAAAATCAGCCTGCCACTGACATCTGGATAGGCTCTTGGAAATAACTGGTTGAGTGAAAATGTCTATCATTAACAAGATAAAGAGACTTCTGTGCTGGAGATTCTGCAAATATGATGGCTAGAGATCTCAGGTCATAGGACCACCACCAGGACATTTAAAGAACAAGTGTTTTAAGCCTCTTAAGTAAGAACTGAATTCCCATCTGCTTTGGCAACATCAATTCCTGCCCACAATATTCATACTCACCCTTCAACATATCAATATCATCATTTTCTAATTCAGCCATCCACTTGGGAGGAGAACTTGTAATGGGCTGTTTTGAAAAAAATAGAAGTTCATATTCAGAAGAGTCCATTCTTAGAATTATACAATGAAGTACAATCTGTATTGAAAACTAGTTATACCAACAGCAAAAATATGAGAGTGTGCTCCACAGAAATATTTCTATGTTTTTACCTGGGCATTTTAGAGTTAAAAACAGCATACCACCACCCACAAGCCAAAAATCAGTACGAAAAATAGGATTTTCTAAAGTTTAAAACCCTTTATTGCTTCCAAAGTATAATCCTCATACACAGTGTATACACATAAGGTATAAAAAGGAAACACATATATAAAAGATACATTCAAACCAAAAGGTACATTGTAGCATATACTGGACTTATCACTGAGATACGGTTCATAGAAGATGTAAGGCCCGCAGGAGAACCTGCAGATCTACCATTACACGGAAGGAGGAAACGCGACAGGCAAAGCAGCGCTCACTCACGCTTTTGAAGGAGGCGGCGAACTCGGCAACGCCGGGCACTGGGGAGAGAAAGCGGAGGTTGGCGGGGGGTGAGCGCCTGTGCGGGCAGCACCGTCACCCCGCCGGGCCCCGGCGGGCCCAGCCCGGCCCGTGCAGCTGCCGCAAGGCGGCCCGGCCCGGTCTGCCTCTGCCCACCCCACCCGGAGCTGTCAGACCCGGGGCCGCGGGCCCGCCGGACTTACGCTGCTCGGGCCACAGGTCTGGGGAGGCGCGGTCCAGCTTCTCGAAGCTCAGCAGCGAGGCCTCCAGGTCGGCGCCTGCAACAGAGAGGAGGTGAGCGGCGGGCGGGCGGGGAGCGGCGCGGGGCAGCAGCGGCGGTGCCGCCCGGCCCCCCCGCCTCACCGTCCGCCGGAGCCGCCATGGCGCGCGCCCCACGTGACCACCCTCGCGGCGCGGCCGAGCGGGAGCGGAAAACAAACCCCGCCCCCGAGCCCCACGTGCCGCTCTCGCGGCCGCCGCGGGGCGGCGCTGGGCCGGGCGGGGCCGGGCCGTGACGCTCGGAGGGCGGCTCGGCCCCCTCCGCCAATCGGCGGCCCGGTACGGGGGGCGGGGGCCGCGGGAGGCGTGGCCAGAGCGACTGCTGGCGGCGATTGGCCGCGGGCCGTGCGGGGGCGGGACCCGAGGCGGGGCGGGGGGCGCCGCCGGGGGCCAGGAGCAGGGACCCTCGGCCGGGATGGCGGCGGCGGCGCGCGGAGCGTGGGGCGGGCGGCGCCGCGTGGCGCTCAGGGTGAGGCGGCCTGCCCCGGCCCGCGGAGGCTCGGGGGGCGCAGGGGGGTCGTGGCTCACCTGGCCCCGGGACCCCATCGGGGGGCCGGTCCCGGGCGGGGAGCAGCCGAAGGGAGTCGGGGGGAGGTGCTGCCTGACCCGCCCTGAGGTGGTCTGTGCTTCCCCCCGTCCAGCTGCCGCGGACAGCCGGTGCCCCCTGGATCACCTCGGTCGCCGCGTCGTTCTCTTCCTCGGTGGTGAGTGCCCGTCCCGCGGAGCGGAGCCGGTGGGCGGGGGAGGGAGGCGCGGGAGAGCCCCGGGCGCCGCCGCCCGCCGGACGCTGCCCTCAGGTCTGCTCTGCTGAGGCCGTTCCCGCCGGCTCGACTGGAACCCCGGTGGAACAAACATCGGCACTGCCCCCGTGCTCGAGAGGACGGACGGAAAAAAGTTCCGTGTCCGATTTGTGAGAGTTCGGAGCTGAGCGCTGGCCGCCCGTCACCTCGCGTTGCGCCTGGTGGCTCTGGGCTGGCCTCGTGCATCTGTTTGCGACAGAGAGAGGATCTGGTTTCCTTCTATCTATGAAACTATCAAACAGCTTTAGCTGTTGTACTGCCTTTTTACCTCCGCTGTGCATGGCTGCACACTCTCCGAGCTCCAGACCAGGATTCCACAAGCAGTCTGCTTTACTACCATCCATGTTTCCACAGCAGGTGCATTCTCTACATTAAAAAAAGGTGGCAATCTTATAGAAAAAGTGCAGTTAATTTTAATTCACCATTTCCTGGCTTGCTTAAAGTATTTTCTATTGCGTGTGCAATGTTTGAGATACCCTTTTTAAGCAATTTGAAAAAAACACTAACTCCATCGCACTGAAGTCTGTGTGGTCTGGAGTTTGCAGCTCCATTGCATTAGGCTCACTGAGGCTAATGGAGTGATTGACAGCCGTAGGAGTTTGTCATTCTTTAGACCAGCAGCTTTTCTGACAGTCAGGAAACTCGGTCAAGGGACTCGGATTTCCTGTGTTTCCTTCCAGGTTCCAGAGGAGATTGTGTTTTCATAGGCACAGATTTCTGCCTCTCTTCTCCAAGTGTGATTCCAGCTACATAATCATCTGCAACTTTTTCATTTTAATTATCTTCTAGTGGTGCTTTCCAAATCATTTGGTTTTGCTTGTCCATTAAGAGGCTTATTTTATACTTCTGATCCTAGCTTTCTCATCTCAAAGCTCTCTCAATTTATTCCAACTAACATTGCTGCTTACTTTTTTTTAATTTTCATCCACTTTTCACTGTCATTACTTGTCCACCCAATACCATTTATATTCCTGATTCTTCCTCTGATCTCTTTCTCTTCATTACACTTTGGATAGCATCCAAGTCCTCATCTCCCTTTCATAATTCCACATCATAATTTCTTCAATTTTCTGATATATGTGAGTTTATATCCCAGTTCTGTTGATCTGTCCCATTTCTGTAATTAATATAGAGGATACATTTCCTCTTTCTCTTACCTGTTATCCCCAAGTCATGGATATATGTCATGATTAACTGGTTAACTGGTTCTTTCTTTCTCCTAGTTCTCTCCTTACGTCCCAATGTCAACTCCTCTTTTCTAGTTTCTTAATGTATATAGTCACAATTTGTTTTCCTGCATGGTACAGGTTTTTTTGCCTATCTAATGCTAATTACAGCTTTTACCTCTGCTTTCTGTTCTCTTCAATGTTTGTCTGAACTTCTTATTCCAAACTTTCCTTGTCCCTCCTCTTCATCTGAGTGGGAGAGTTCTGTTTTCTGTGCTGCCAGCCAGGACAGTCCACAGACACAGGTTTCTTGCTCTTAGTTGCAAGACCAAACAGGGGCTGGGGAAAGTCCAATTTTCTGCTTGAAGCTATAAACTGGAAAGATGAACGTGCTTAGTGGCTTGATGGGAAGGAGGCACATGGGACAGTGGTACAGTCTGCACTGGCTTCACGGAATTCCCATGAAGTGAATTATTAACTCTTTCTTCAGAACATTTAGGAGTTGCAGTTTTTCAGGTTTTGATTAAATAGATTGAAACAATTCTGAACATAAGCACAGCAATGTATTTTTTTTGTATAACTGCTTTTAGAAAGAATTTTGGCCATTTTGGTGTAAAGTGAGAGCAAAATGGGGCAGAGAGCATTACCTGGGTCTTGCTGTGAAGACTGGATCCAGACTCCAGTGGTTCACATAGCAGTTAATGATGAAGGCTTGCATGTAATATGGCACACTGGTATTTGGGCACGTTGAGACAAAAATAACTCACTGTGCAGTGTTTTGCCCTCCACAGCCAACAACCAAACTCTTCATTGATGGGAAGTTTATTGAGTCCAAAACTTCTGAATGGATTGACATCCACAACCCGGTACGTGAAATTGTCTCAGCTTATATAAATAGTGATCACTGTGAAACAAAGGTCTGTGCCTCTCTTCAGGGATGTGGCAGAATAAAAACATACATATATTTCTTGAGAAAGGTTTAGACTTGGAGCTTAAGGCAGACTATGGCTTCTCAGTTTCCTTTTCACATGAAATGTCAGTCTCAGAATAAGTTACTATTACCTTTATCTCCCTCACATAGTAAGCCCCTGATCTCCAGAAAGGAAGCTGAAGCTCTGGTTATATATTTTTTTCATAGAAAGGCTCTGTGATGAGTATGTCAGATTTCTGAAGGGTGTCTTTCACCCTGTATATGAAATCAATTGAGTGTGATTTGATGCCAGCTGAATGTGAAGTCCTGATAGAGGCTGATATTACTCTCAGAGTGAAAAGGTGAAAAATCCTGACAGCTGAAGCTCCTCTCCTTTCAGAGAGCTTCTATCTGTGACACAATAATCACAGAGCTGGATGCTGTGCAGTGCAAAATAGATAAGTAGCACTTGTATTGTCTATGTACTCCACCAAAGACAAATGGAAATGAGGTTGCATTCAGAATTCTGATCCTCCTGGACTCCCTTGTAAGCATTTAAACAGCAGTTTCTGAATCTTCTCTGTAAAGCTCTATTTTCATTTACTTTGTGGAAATGATCAGAGCAGCAAGTCATGTTCATGAAGCTCATTTGGTCTTTATGTAGCAAGCAGTGTTCTTGTTTCATTTTCTTCCTCTTGTTTTGAGTAGTTTCTCTTTTAGTGATATATCTGAAATTTTTGTCATGTCAAAGCAGATTTAATTTTTAAGAGAACACTAGAAGGAGGTTAAACTGGCAACAAGCTTGAAGTTAAAATACTGTAGAATTAAGGTTGTATGTAAATACAGGACTTTGGCCTAGGGGTAGAGGTAAGCTAACATCAATGGCAAATGTACAGTCATGTACTGCTTTTCACAAAGGAATTTTGCCTCATTTAATGTGCAAGAGGGACAGCCAGATGAACCAAGACAATGGAGAGGGAAAAGACTAAAGCCCACAGAAACTTTTGCATGATACTCTCTAAAAGTTTCGAGATAGACAGATCACTTCAACTCCATCTTGGAAATCAGCACTGCATTCGTAGTTTTCTGAGTGCCTAACTTGATATATTTGGAGTGCAGGTTTTCAGAACTACTCCAGTGGTAGCCCAGGCCTCTTGTGTGCAATCAAGGAAGGCATTTCCTTTGTGCTCTGCCCTCAGAAGTACAGCTCCTTGTAGAACAAGAATATTAGGTGTGTGCTGTGAAAGGACTCTTGAATGGTTGGTGGGGACGGATAGGAAAAGCTGAGTTTTGATGCAATTTGTTTTCTGTTGCAGGCCACAAATGAGGTGGTTAGCCGTGTACCAAAAGCCACAGCCAGTGAGATGGAGGCAGCTGTGGCTTCTTGCAAAAAGGCTTTTTGGAACTGGTCAGAAACATCTGTTTTGAGTCGCCAGCAAATCTTTCTGCGCTATCAGCAACTCATCAAAGACAATCTGGTGAGACACCATGGCTGTGTGTGATGGCTACAGCTGAATGCATTGCAGCTGATTTTAGGAACTAAATTGAGAGACTCAGGGTTTACAGAGTTCTTGATGAGGTGTTGCCATGATTGAGGCACCGAGACACTGTCGAGAGGTACAGCAAAACACCTCCTATCCAATGGTAACAGAGAGGCTGTGCTTCTTAGGGAATATTACTCTGAATTTGTCCCTTTACCAAGAGATCGTGGAAGGAACTTTGAGCCTTGATGGGACATGTGTCCGTTGATGAAGACAAGTATGTTACTATGTTTTTGAGTTTCCCTGATGGATTTTTTTGATTTTTATGTGGTGTCATACCTGAAAGCATTAGAATACAAGCCATCCTAGGATGATTTTTTCTGAAATGTCACCTGTGTTATTGGCTTCTTGTTTATAAGGAGCAAATCAGTCAGCATAGGTTTTTCTGGATTCTGTTCAGTCTATTCATTGTGATGTTCAACTCTCTGTTAATTCTGTTTTATCCTTGCAATCTATTTCATGGGTGGGCACTTTTCTAACATTCATAAACTTTGTGTTTTCCATTTTCAGAAAGAAATTTCCAAACTCATCACCTTTGAGCAAGGGAAGACCCTGGCTGATGCTGAGGGAGACGTTTTCCGAGGCCTCCGTAAGCTGCTGGCTCCTGCTGTTAAAAAAGGGGGTTTGAGAACCCACAGGAAGGGAGGGATGAGGTCTCTTGAGCAACTGATTGCTTTGTATATGTTGATCCCTTCATTGTCCCCTACCCAAAGAAAAGTGTCAATTGTAGCTCTAAACTGAAGAATTTTCTTAGATAGAGTATCTTTAAATCACTTCCAAGTCATTAGAGCTTTTTCTAGGAGTGACTGCAAATTACTAAAAAGGGATAAAAACTTCTCACCTGTGCTCAGACATCTAAGGTTGAGTCCCAGGTGGTACAGTAGTGCTATACCTGTGCATTTTGTACTGGGGCTGATGTGTCTGTGCACCTATCACAACGACGTGTAGTGTGGTCAAGAGAGAATCCATTCATAATTTGTTCACATGATGTGTAATGTGGTCAACAGAGAATCTATTCATAATTTGTTCACAATGCTGGCAGAGGGATTTCCTGGGGCACAATGAGTTTTAAGTTGTGGGAGAAGAGGCTGGAAGAGAGAGGTGGGTCAAGGCAGTAGTGAAAAGGGAGTTTGGGTTAACCTGTTAACAGATCATCCAGCAGCGTATTGCCCTTTCTGCCGCAGAGGTGGTTGAACATGCTTGCAGTGTGACATCCCTCATCCTTGGGGAGACCATGCCCTCCATCACTAAAGACATGGACACTTACACCTACCGCCTGCCGCTGGGCGTGTGCGCTGGCATTGCACCATTCAACTTCCCAGCCATGATTCCTCTTTGGATGTTCCCCATGGCTATGGTTTGTGGAAACACCTTCTTGATGAAACCATCTGAGCGTGTACCAGGAGCACTGATGTTCCTTGCCAAGCTGTTTCAGGATGCCGGTGCCCCCGATGGGACCCTGAATATTATCCATGGACAACATGAAGGTAATAACAACCCCTCCTGGGAGATGACGAGTGTATGTGTTGTGGTGTGTGCTCAGTGGGAGGGACCAGTTGGACAGTCTGAGACTGCTGCTGTTAGATAGGTTTGGACAGATGCTTCAGCTCTATTGATGAAGCTGAAAGGTGAGTGGGAGATTCTCTGTCACCTTGCACCAGACCTTTCAGGAGATAAGGTGGATAAAATTTTGGGGATTGGGGTCAGAGTTCCCAAGGCATGTAAGTGCTCAAATTCTATTTAGCAACCTAAACTGCAACTGAAATAAGTAGATAAATAATCTTGGTTTCGCAAGGAAGCGTAAACAAGAATTAAATGCCTCACTGACTATACAGTGGATGCCAGTATCCTGGCTCCTAACATGCTATTTTTTACAGCACACAAGTAGCTTCAGGACATGATGATACAAATAGAGAACAATAACTTCACTTTGGCATTGCTCAGACACCCTGGGAGGTACCCAAAGCATGAAGAGATGTGAGAGAGCCAGGAGAATGAAGACAGGGCAGGAGTATGTGTCCTGAGAAGTGAGTGAAAAGTTATACAAACAGCCTTTCAGGGAACTCAGATGTGGGAAACACAGAGGCAAGAATTTAGATGAGAAGAAAACTACACAGTTGTAATGCTGTGGGGGTGGGAATGGAGAGAAGCATTTGTGCACCACAGTCATAATGTATTATTTCCTATTTGAAGCTGTGAATTTCATTTGTGACCATCCGGATATCAGAGCAATCAGCTTTGTGGGATCTAATCAGGCTGGCGAGTACATCTATGAGAGAGGATCCCGGAATGGCAAGAGAGTCCAGGCCAACATGGTAATGTCTCTGAACAGAGCACACTTGAGCACATAGACTACCTCTGTCACCTGTGAATGTTAAGAGAGACCACACCACTCAGCAGCAGAAGCTGACTTTGCTGCTGATAGCTCAGTGATAAGGCTGCTCTCTTGCCAGCCTGTTGGTAGCAAAATAATAGCTATTATAAGAAATCATTGCCAGAGGGCCAGAGAAGAAGCAGTCTGGGGTGGTTAATAATGGGAAACTGTGTGTATGTTGTTTTTCAGGGAGCCAAGAATCATGGTGTGGTGATGCCTGATGCCAATAAAGAGAACACCTTGAACCAGCTGGTTGGAGCTGCTTTTGGAGCAGCTGGCCAACGCTGCATGGCCCTGTCTACAGCAATTCTAGTAGGAGAAGCTCAGAAATGGCTACCAGAGCTTGTGGAAAGAGCCAAAAATCTACGAGTAAATGCAGGTACAGACAGATAATTTTTACAAGGTACTTCACTTCTGTACGACCATAGCTTTTTAGGTCAGCTTATCTGCCATACTGTGTTGTGACCCTTGGAGCTATTGGCACCACTGGTTTGATGTGTAGGAGCTAGCAGATTGTCTGGATTGGGAAACCCGGCCCTAGACTTGGAGGTAGGAATATGTTTTCAGCTGCTGGTGGGACTGTGATGCAATGTTTACAGGATCAGTCTTGTTTTAACTGGAGATTTGAGGTTAAATCCTATGTTAAACTCATATCTGCCATTTATATAGCAACCTCATTTCAAGATCCTTCCAATTTGTAGTAAGCATACAATAAAAAAAGAAAAATGGAAACAAGTACTTTGAAAAAGCTAGACTGTTATTAATTCTAGGGAAATTATATTTTGTTTAGATTCAATAAAGTGCTACAAAGGGGAGAAGTTTCCTTCCTGAGAAGAATCTGTTGTTGAATTTTGGCTTTCTGGTGATTCCATGTTGATTATGAGAGCTGCAGGCTATTGTTCCTATTCATCAATGTCTCAAATCTGTGTTCTGTGTCTCAGAAACATCATGATTTTCAGATTTTTCCCACTAGTGTAGTTATCTTGCAGATGCCTATGAAAAGGAAGTTGTCTGAGTTAAAAACTTGGTGTCTCTGCCTCTTCACAGGAGACCAGCCTGGAGCAGATCTTGGGCCTCTAATCAGTCCCCAAGCTAAGGAACGGGTTTGCAGTCTGATTGAGAAAGGAGTAAAAGAAGGTGCCAGCCTTCTCCTGGATGGACGTAATGTCAAAGTGAAGGGTTATGAAAATGGCAATTTTGTTGGACCAACAATCCTTGCCAAAGTCAAGGTAAGATGACCAAAACCAGTGCTTGCAAGTGTGTATTGCAGGGTCAGCTGAAAAATGCGTTAGCCAAATCAGACAGTAATCAATGATCACCAGGTAGAAAGGCCATAAATGGTTCAGCCTTCCCTTGCACAGTGTCAATGAAGTACTCCTTGTAATGCAGGCAGTAAAAGCAGAAAGCACTCTGGAGATGAAAAGTGGTGCCTTCTGTGTACTAGATAGAGGACAGGGCATGAGAAATGGTGAAGAGGTAAGGAGGACTGAAGGATGCCTGTGGCAATGCAGTATGATCAGTAATCCTAGGAATATCATGAGTACTAACAGCATGTGTGTTTCTTATATCCTGTTTACCATGATATTTTTATTGTATCTTTTATATAAGCTGCTTTTTCTGCTGTTTGTATTGGCAGCCAAACATGACTTGCTATAAGGAGGAAATCTTTGGGCCCGTCCTAGTGGTGCTGGAAGCAGACACTTTGGATGATGCCATTGAGATGGTGAACAATAACCCCTATGGGAATGGAACTGCAATCTTCACCACCAATGGAGCCACAGCTCGGAAGTATTCTCACTTAGTAGATGTGGGGCAGGTATGTTCCAGCTAGGATTGTTGCTTCTAGCCCTCACCATTTACAGTGGTTAACCATTCAGCTGTAATCACTGCCCTCTCAGCCAGCAGTACCCAGCCTTAGACATAAGAAAACAAAATGCAGAAGCATTTGGAGAGTGCTCTGCAATCTGTTACTTCTTGTGACTAATATGGCAGCTTTCCTTTGGTGTAGGTGGGTGTCAACGTTCCAATCCCAGTACCTCTGCCCATGTTCTCTTTCACCGGCTCTCGTGCTTCTTTCAGAGGGGACACCAATTTCTATGGCAAACAGGTAACTTTCTGATTCAGAGTACCCTATTGGGCTGAACTGTGATAAATCTTGTTATGAATGGCAATGGGCAGATGGTCATCAGACCTCATTAGTGAGGAGACTTTGAAGGCATTTCAACCAGGAAACTGAAAACCAGCCAGTGATCACAGCACCATAATGCATGTCACAATCATAGATAGCCCATTCATCTTTCTTTTTCCCTTAAGTAAAAAAATGCAAGTTTTTTTGGGATATTTGAGAAGGGAGCAATAACTAGCAAGCTTTCTCACAAAACCAGAATCTTTGTGAAACTGGTAAAAAGAAGAGGCTGATAAGAATTGCTTACACAGAAGAAAACTCAATCCTGTTTGGATAAAGCAAAAACTGTTTGATAGACCACTAGTGTAGACCTGAGGAATTCATAAGGCCGGATATCTGATATGTGTATCTCTCCTCCAGGGAGTGCAGTTCTATACACAGCTGAAAACTATAATTTCTCAATGGAAAGAGGAAGATGCCACTGTTGCCAAGCCTGCTGTGGTTATGCCAACTATGGGAAACTAAACCAGCCTTTGCAGATGCTGTTCCTGGTGCCCTTCTATGCTGCACTGTCCAGCTTTGTCCTGACTACCACTCTTTACTTGGGAATGAATAGAAAGCTCTTTTGTCTCAAGGATCTGTTACTGTGCAGGCTCATGTGACTCATGGTCTGGATTTTCTGTTGCTGTCAGTGTTTTTTGGTTAGCTGAACTAATTTTTTCCATACAACGTATCAAAGACTAAATAACCTTATCTAAGTGAAAGAGCAGCCACTGAGATTGGTCTTAGTTTGTGTTTCTTTCCAGACCCTGTGAACTTGAACATAACTCTGGTTTTCACTTCAGTATCTTTAGCCTTAGTGACTCATTCCTGACTACATCTTGTAGCAGGTTTATTTACCTCTTTATCTTGCATATTAAGGTTCTGAGTTCACCTTACTCAAAGATGAATACTCATTTTGAGTGACATAACTGGGACATCTTGGGTGTCTCATAGAAGTGACTTTGCATACAATGAAAACAGCAAGTTGTCAGTCTTTCACCTGTCAAGCAGTTTCCAAAACACTGGGAAATAGCTTTGTATGGATTTTTCAGGAAAGCATATTTGATTGCTTGTCTGAGGATGAAAGAAATTTCTGTATGGTACAGTGACCTTCACTGTACCTCTGACAGCTTGTAAACTTCTGTTCCTGTTCTGTCTGGGGCTTGTATGCTCAAGCTTGCCAGCAATTCCATTACAGCTGAAAGTTGTTTGGTGCCTTTTCCCTGTGCCAAGGGATACAAGCCTACATGTCCTGTACCGTAATGAACCTGTGGAAGCAGAACCATAACCATGTATGTGTAACTTTGTGTCACAGCATCATGTGAGTCTGAATAAAATGGAGCCTAAGTACACAGTCAGTAGGAAGAAAGAGCACATTTTTTAATCACAAAGCAGCCAGGCCTTGTCTGTTGGTTTCCTGATTATAGCTGTATTTCTTGTGTTGTTGATTGACTCCTTGTCACATTTGCTCAAACACAGTCAGGTGCTCTTGGGACTGCAAGTTCCTATTGCTGGAGAGGAGTAAGGCTTGGTATATACAATCTGGTTTTAAGAATCTGTGCATTTGGAGCTGGAGAATCTATATTTTTATTTCTGGTCCTGAAAGATGATGCAGCCATGAAGGATCTGCAAGGATCTCACTCAAACATCCATGGAAAATAATATTCTTCTAATGATTGTAACCGTTGAGTGTTCTAATGAAACAATCTGAATGTGAACACTTTGTATCCTGCCTTCTGGTAAAGATGCCTTGTAACTGACAGCTCTATATTAGTGCAATTGCTGTGCATTCACTAATGTTTGTATCTTGTTTTTTTCCTCTGCTATACACTAGAGGGAAATTCTCACCTTGCAATTTGATTACAAATTAAAAACATGCTAATATATTTCTGCAGACCATGACTGTTCCTTGGTAAGACTTTACATAGGTGTGATGTTGATTTTATTCCCCTCTTCACAGGAGATGGTCTGCAGCTCCTGTAACTCATGTATACATTTTCCTTTCACAGGATTTCAGGGACCTCTGTACCAGTTTCCTTGCACATCATTTCAAAGAATGCCTTTTTTCTGTTTCCACATATGCATAATTTGATCACAGACATCTTCACCAAGTTATACCAACGCTTTATACACAGGCCTCTAACCGCTAGTCCAAATGGTAGTGCTTTGTACAGGGTCTTGCAAGCTCCTGGCTTGGGAAAAAATGAGGTCTTTAAGAAGGAGAAAAATAAGTATATTTCAGATGGGTTTCAAACAGAGTCAAAGCATCAGTGCAGCAGACAGGGGATCTAGAATTCACAGCCTTACTCAGAAGCTAGCTTTCAAAATGAAAAGTGCAGATAAGTTGCTAATTGCTGGCTGCTGTTCATGGAAAGTGTATGGCTGCCTTACTTGCTCTGTGCTGTTAACATCTGAACATGTGGAAGGATCACTGCAGAAGAGGATGAATCTGATAATGTGGCCTGCTGTGTAATAAATAGTAGGTTGGGAGAAGTTGTTGCAAAGGTAAAATATTCTGGGTAAGTCACTATTAAGACATTGGCATTCACTCAAGCAACTAGGAAAGAAATACTAATTAACAGCCTATAATATTGTCTACAATCATTTACTTTCAAAATGCCTTCATTTTCTCCCTAATCAGCATTGCTATTTTGACTTTGCTGTTGTCCTATTAAAACCCATTGTATCCTTCTTTTAGAAATTCTAAAATCCATCTTCTCCTGTAACAAAAGCAGTCTATTGTCAAGGTTACCTGCTCCCTGAGGTATTGCAGGACTATTCCTGCAATTTCTCCAGATATCTTCTACACACCTGTACAATCTTTTCATTTGTGTGCAAACATCTTTTCTAATTATCCAGATTTCCAACAGCATTTTTATGCAGATAGTTTTAAATAATTGAACTAGAAATACAAATCTTGTGTGTTCCTTTTCTAATAATGAACTGTCTTTTTTAATAATGAACTGCCTTTTTTAGATCAAGCTGCAGATGCTATTTGATTGTAATTTACCTGCCTCATCTCACTGCTGTTACTGCTCATTTGTTTATTCTCCTTTTTATTTAATATTTCACATATAAATAAGCTAAATAATGTATCTTCTGTTATACAAAAGTATAGTCTAAAGTATCTCATAATAAATTCCTTTAGACTATTAAAATACAATTTCATAGTCAACCCTTTGAAGAATATTAAAAACAGTTTCTTGCTCAGAAAGCACTGAAATCTAGATTCTGAAAGCTACTTAATACGCTCCAGTCCAAAAATTGTTTTAAAAGTCCAAAAACTGTTTTAAAATGGCTTAACCACCTCTGAGAATTTGGCCCTGTGACTTCCTCTCTGAGGGTTTTTTTCCTGTCTGTGTCAAGAAAAAGGCTCCAATCCACTTCCATGTGCATTTTGGAAAGTGGCATCCTGCCTTTCCAAAGGAAGTGTCTCACATCTTTCTATATCTTTATGTATAAATGCCTCCAGGGCTCCTGCTCATGAACTTTATCTGGTAATTTGATGTCTGAGTATTACATTTTGGCTCGTGTGCTTGACTGCCTCACATCTGACAAGCTGTGCATGCCAGAACCCCGCCCTACCTATTCCTCCAGGGTAAGCTGACACTGCTTGTTATAATTAGCAATAAAGTTGTATCTCAGTTGGTATCTGAAAATCAGGCATATGAGTCTTCATCATGGTCCACCCTCTATGATTGTGTACTGAATGCACCATCAGCTGCATAGATTTTGCCTTTTTAATCAAAACACTGCTGCTAGCTGAAAATGCACCTCCTTGTATGATCATGAACTTTTACAACAGCACCCTCTAGAAAACATAAATCTACTTTTCAACAAGAGAGGGCTTTAGGAAGTCATGAGTTTTTTTTTCTGTGAGAACTGTGTCTAAATGCCTGCTGCTAAAAGATCAACACAAAAACAAATCTTAAAATTCATAAAAAAATTCCTTACTTTTGTCACACAAACATACACATGCATATAGATACCTTACTATAATCTTATGTCCCAATGCACAGCTTTTAATATACTTAATGCTGTTTGGACATTGCATTTCCAGTGTAAGCCACATTTTAGGTGTCTCTAAAGTCCTGCTCCCATACTTCTTATGCAGACAGCAATGAACCATAGAGTAAGTAAATTTTTGGTAATCTGGTCGTGGATATTTGTACTTTTTAATACTGGGAAGTTTGCTTTGCAATACTCTTATAAGGAAATATACCTGGGGAGTGTTACTGTCACAATGGACATTATTAACTTGTTTGGTAAAGATGGATAGGGATCCATTAATGACTGAACAAAATAAATCCCACTGCACTGAGCAAAGTTAATTCTCCTGACTTCTATTCTTGACCTTAGCAGTATCAAAATTTATTTCCACTTGTTCTTCTTTTGATACAATACACAAAGATCTAACAGTATAGCCTAGTGCATGTACAAAATCAGTAGGTAGTGTACCAACTTTTTGAAAAAGTTAAAGTACCTCACACCAAGCCACACAGCTAGATTCTTATGTTAGATTCAGAATTTACTAGAATCCTGTGACCTGGAGTGATCAGCCCCGTTCAGTATCCACCTACTGAAGAAACAGAAGATTACTATGGATTTGTCCCATTCATTTGGACAAAAAGCAATCACAAAACATGGGGGTATTTTCTCATGTCAACTTACTGATATCCAGTTTTTCAAAATTTCTTTTTCCCCTGAAAAACATGGAAAAGATCAATATATTAGAAGAAAATTTCAATTCATTAATTCTGTATGTGTAAAGCAGGTATAAAATTCTAGCTCAGCATTGCTCTTATTTGGCTTTTCATAGCACATAAATTTAAAAAATAAATGTAAGCACACAGTGTTGTGTTTTTAACTTCTAAATCTATGGCTCTCTAAAGTAAATAGAACAAATCCAACGACTTTTGTTCTGTTAGTGGTTAGAAATACAGGGAGGGGGAGGCCTTGTATGAACATTAACTAGTTGCAAATACATTGTCCTTTCCTTGTCTCTCCTGTTCATACATAAAAGGTCAATACACAATTTTCTCTCTCAGTTCCAGTCTCTCCCTTCTTCTCCAAGGGAGACAATTCCTTAGACCTCAATTACAAATTTCACCCCTCTTTTTTCAGGGAGTGTTTCTGCTGTATCATCTTTGAGATAACCTGAACAAAGCATTCCAACTGACTACGTGTCACCAAGTTATTCAGTAGCTAATCCATACTAAACAAACATTTTTCTGGGGTTTAGGATCGTGTTAATCTCTCACCAATGTATGAAAGCTTCAGCTATGGGGGACCTTAACTCAATGGCTTAAAATCCAAGTGCTCAGACACTGCTGCAGTTGGTAAGTACAGATGTCTAGCACAAGGCAGGAGACCTGCAATCCTGGCTACTGCAACATGTGTGGCTCTAGTTTAATTTAAACTGCATCCTAACAGAAATTCTGAGATACATTTGTAAATCTGAGACTTTGTTTTATTCACTATAAAATGTAATCCTGTCAACCAGTACTGCACTGCATGTGATCCTGTTTTCAATATGCCAGTGTCTGTTTCATGTAATTACTTAATTTTTAGATTATTAGAGAGCTTGAGGAAAACAGCCTTGAAAGCACAATGTAAAGCAGAGGCTTCTGAGATATGGAAAACCAGTGGAAAACAGACTGGATTTGCCATTTACTGTGTTTCTGTTAAAAAGATCAGCAATACAGTAACGACCTGTTAGCACCTTAATTGCAATTTTTTTAGGCTTCACTGTTAGCTCACTGGGGTGAGTAAAAAGCAAAAGAGCAATGCCAGAAAAAGCAATGGCTATAGAACAAAAAAGAAGCAATGATAATTATTAAAATGAAACTACAGAAGCATATCTGTACTGGAAGTTCTCTATCAAATTCCACATGACGTGGCAGAATATGAAAATAACTCTTTTGAGTTTACCTTTAGTTTAATCCATAGAAATAAGGTCCAAAAAGTGATAACCTAGTTGAAATTAGGTTCCCATAAAGTCATTGCTAATTTATAGGATACTGCAACTCATACATTAGTGAGTTATTCTCACTACAGAAGTGTCCATAAGCATTCCAAATCCAAAAATTATTATCATGCAAAGGATTTTTTAGGAGTCTATCTAGGAAGATGGACACTAGTTTTCAATGTTTCCATACCAGCAGCATTCATGTGCTTCCTCTAGGTCTCTGTGCACATTATTTTGCTATTTCTGTTGCTTTTGAATGTTTTCATCTGAGGAAATTGCTTCTTGGCTGCACATGCCTCTGTATTTTTGTTTTGTTTTGTTTGTTTGGGTTGTTTTGTTTTGTTTTTTTTTTTGTTATAGGCAGTTTTGGCCTTTTTCTTTTAATGCTTTCTACTGGTTATGATCTCCTGATTCACATCACAGAGCATCTATATAGAATCTTTACACCTCAGTCCCCTCATTTAAGATATTCTGGGCTATGCTCTTCACTCAGTCCATCTCTCAATCCTTCATTTCTAGGAGTTGCTGCAGTTTATTGAGTCCCACCATACTTGGTTGGTGCTGAGTTTTCTCAGTCTCTCTCACAGATTTTCTGGTCGTGTGCTGTAAGGCCATTTTCAGCGTTTCCACTTTATACTGCAGCTGTCTGGTCTGTGCTACAGTCGGTGGCGCAGTGCTCAGGAAGTATAGAAAAGGAGAAAAAATGACAGATACAGAAAGAAAATTGGCTACGTGGAAAAAGGTCCAAGTAAGATCTTCTGTACTAGATGGGCTGACAGCATGCACTGGCACATGAACAAGAATAGTTTCCTACCAACTGACCTCATCAATGTCTGGGGGTCAGACCTTTGTACCTTCTTATTCAATAAATAGGATGTCAAAATAATTGACTTTTCGTTTCCATTTTCAGTTTCTTTTTCTATCTGTAAAAGGGCTTTGCTCGGTACTCTCATTTAGAAAAGTAGGAATGGGGTAAAGTGAAAGCATCTGTGACAGAGCAAATGGGCGCTACAGCACAGGGCTTCTTTTTCACTGTGTTCTGAGCAGAGTTTGGCTCCGTTTTCTCCAAAGCCTCCGAGGAGGAGCCGAACCCAGCACATTCGCTCCCAGCTTTCTTTTTTCCAGCGAACGAGCGCTTCAGCCTCTCCTCGGCCGCGGCGTGCTGCAGGCCCCGAGCCCGGCGCGCCCCTCCGCGGGGCTGCCGCGGCGTTCGGCGGAGCCTCGCGAAGGCTCGGGGCGGGAGGCCCGGCCTCGGGGGGCGGCACGGGGGCTCGTCCCGGCGGCCCGACCCGCCTGGCGCCTTCCCGCCCGCGGGGGGCGCTGCCGCCCCACACCACGGCCCCGGCGGGACGGGCGCTGCCCGCGGGGGGAGGGGCGCGGCAGCGTCCGCGCGCTGCCATGGACACCGCGCGCCCGCCGGCCCCCCCGCCCGGTGCCAACGGCGCTGGGATCGGGAGCGCGCGCGGGGCGGCTGCCGTCCCGCCGCTCCCGGGCTGGGTGAGCCTCCCCGAGCCGTGCTCGGTCCCGGCGCCCCGGGAGGGCGCTCCGCTGGTTGCGAGGCCGGGCAGGCGGCGGGACACGCGAAAGCTGCGCCGGCGTCCCCGTTATCCCCGTTATCCCCAGGGGCGGGCCGGAGGACGCCCCGTCCCGGCCGAGTGATAGCGCTGGGCGGCCGGTGAGGAGGGACGGGCGTTCCTGCCGAGCGCCGCCGCTGCCGGCTCCGGGAAGAGCTGCGGAGTCCCGGGCCGCGCTGCCCGCAGCCGGCGGGGCACAGGGAGGACCGCGGAGGCTTTTGCCAGGGGAGAGGGCAGGAAGGTCGGGCAGGAAGGTAGGGAAGGTTTTCGGGCGTGCTCATGGCCAGGGTTTGGGTCGCAGCCGTGGGAAATGGAGCAGGGCAGGACGCGCTGGCGCCGGGATGCGCGGCACGGACGGAGGCAGAGCCCCAGCGCGGCGGGGTGGAGCGGGCCCTGAGGCGCCGTGTCCGGGGCATTCCCGGGAGCGGCTGCGGGAGTCGGCGCCGGAGCGCTCCCAGCCCGGCAGGGCAGCCAAGCCCTCAGCGCCCCGAGGCTGGCGGCAGCCGAGGTGTGTTTTCCAGGAACAGCAGCTGTGCCAGGAAAAGGTGCCGCTAGCGGCCCGCAGCTGTGCGCTCGCCGCTCTGTAGGGGTGCCCATAGAGCGGGGTAGCGGTTCCCTGGAAAAGCTGCCTTGGGCTAATTAAAGAGGAAAATTGAAAACCCACTTGGCCGGAAATGCGAATAAATAAATAATGTGTATTTGGGGCCTCAGTGCGGGGGAAGAAGGATTAAAACTTCTGATAACGCATGTTTGTGAGTTGGTTCTACTTTTTTTCCCCCGGAGTTTAAAGCTCTAGAGCCAGAATTTTACCGAAAATATATGTGCACATGTATCATTATTTTTATGGATATACTGGGAAATTCTGCCTTTGAATTTAGTTATTCCTTCTATTGTGTCTTCTAAACGGTGTGCTTTTAAGAAGCTTAAGTTTTGTCAAAACAATCCAAGAAAGCAATTTTTTTTTTTTCAAGAGATAAAAGTAACTCCAGAAAAAATGTAATAACTTCTTTTTTTCTGGAAAAAAAAAAGTTTAAAAAGTATTTACTTAGTCATGAATGTGAAGTGTTAAAGCTCTCATCTGGGAAATAGATTTTGTGACCATAAGAGCTGCTCATCTGGAAAATAGATTTTGTTACTGTTTTAGCACAGAAGAGTTTCCATTCTGAATGATTTCTGGTGTGCTTCAGCATGGAAGAATATTAATTGAATTATATAATTTTGTTTCCTAAAATAGTTATTTTTGTAAAATATCTGCCTGTATTTATATAATTAATATTTATAATTATTTTTAATAGTTTTGTGTGCCTCCAAATGTTCTCCAGTATTATGTTAGGAAACAGAAGTGAAATTCTTGTGTGTCTCTGGTACACTGCTTCTCCCTCCCCTCAGATCACATTCATTTTTACAGGGAGATGCTTGTGTTGTGTGGTTTGTGTTTGGTGTGTTATTTTGTCAGAAACAGTCAAGTATTGACTATTTCTTGTCTTGAAAATTACCAGTGTTTCTGTGTATGGTGAGCTTTAAGTAAGGTTGTGTTTTGCTGTCTTAAGGTTAGTTATTGTGGTATAGTTTTTAATTTTGCTGTTTAAGGAGACTTTGGTTGTGGTTGGTTTTTTTTTTCTTCTTATTCATGCTTTCAGTCTTAGAAGTCTCTGTGCAACATCCCAGTATTTCTGGATCATACAGTTTGCATAGCTCCCAGATTTTTTTTATTGGATGTACTTCAGTTTTTCCATTTAGTACCTAAAATCTGCTGTGTACAGATGACATTTACACGTTTCTGTGCATTGGGAAATGAGTGTTCTGTCCTGCTCTGCTGGCTCAGGCCTCAGGGATGTTGAGGTCAACTGTAGTGTTTGTGTAAATGTTTTACTAACTCGATCTCAAGTTAACTTTCAACTTCTTGAAGTTCATCCTGTGTAGTTATATAAGCATGTTTCACTGCTTGTATTGAGTAATGATAAACTCAAATTTGAATAAAACAACTCGATTGGTATTTGATGTGCCTTCGTGACCTTATAATTTGCCTGATACACAGCCCACTCCTGTTAGCTGGCAGCGAAGGTGAAGAAGGGCAGGCCAGTGTCTCTTGCCATGGTGCTCTGAAGGAGGTTTTCATTAGGAGTGGAATAGTTGTTGCTTCCATCCTGCTTCAGGTGTGTGCCTAACGTCTTCATGGTCAGTGCTGATTATTACTGCTCCTTTGGAAGGACGGTAACTGAGCCTGTTGATGGGGAACTGTAGGCTTTACCTTGCTGAACTGCTTGATTGCTTTAATGAGCTATTGCTCACATAACAGTTACCCTGTTTTCTCCTTTCTGTTTATTGTTCATTTTCTCCACCCTATTGAGTTCTCATACCAGCTAGGACTTTTGTTTGAGAGGATCTGTTTTGAAAATATTTTTCCTTCTCAGTAACTTATGTCTTGTCTATTTCTACCCTGATTTTTTTCTTCCATACTTTTGATTCTGTCTTTCCAAATTATTTTTCCATTTCTGTTATGCTCTGCTGATTTCTTTCTCTTGTCTCTGATTTCTTACTCTCCTCTGTTGTCATTCTTCTTGTGGACATTGATTTGCTAGTGTGCTTGATTAAATGGACTTCACCAGTCATTGAAGGGGCTCAGTGTACATTTTTCATTCTTAATGAGGGAGAAGAAAAATGAAATCCCATGGTGTTTGGTTGTGAGTTTGTTGTTTTGTTGGGGTTTTATTTGTCCTTAGAAGTATAAAAGGAGAAAGAAAAAAAGTCAGGGGAAATGTAGAAAACAGAAAGTGGTGAATATCTGAGAAGGGATAGAGAAGAGAAGCTTTGTGGGGGAATTTTATGTGAGACTAAGGTTCTCGTAGGTCTGGTAAGGAAAGTGTGAGTTAATGATGGCAGTTGCTCAGATATTTTCGGATCATCAGAGATTCTGAGGCTTACATAACTGTCACATGTGCTGTTTGTAATAGGACTCTGGAGTTTGTTCTTAAGACAGGTGCTTGGGTTGTATTTGTGATAGTTAATTAAACAAAATCCTTACATTGCATGAGAATAAGAACACCTTTTTGGACCTGCTGGAGGGTGGCTCTCACTAAGGCACGTTATGTTCTGTTAACACAGTGCAGCTGCTTGGATTTTCAGTGGCCCTCCTTGCTGTGATGAAGCAAACCTGGGTGATGCCAGCTGCATCTTAGTACCAATCCATAGCTACAAAACTGCCAAACTGCTTGGCTCTTCTCATCAAGCCTCTCCAGGAGAGCACTTCCTTACAGAACTACCTATTTACTCCTTTCCACATATATATATATGTATGTATGTATATATGTATACTGTAGAAATTACTGCAGCTGGAGTTGATGTGTCACAGACACTAGCCAGGGCTGTTGTTTGCTAGTGGAATTGTGGTCAGTTCTTTGCAGAGTGTGCTTCTAAGGCAGAGATGATCAGGAGTCTCTGCTTCTGCCCGCATCTCTGCTTTTGTTTGAAACAGCAGGATAAAAATAAAGGTCACAGCAGACAGGTGAGGTTACCTATCTGCAGTGGGTCTGCACTCTATGTGGCTCTGGAGTGACTTAGAGAGATGCCTGAGGAATGTGATGGTTTTTGCTGGGAATGGGTAAAAGTTAATCTCCCTTTGCTGTAACTGGGGACAAAGGTGAAGAATGGAAATAATAAAAGTCTTACAAGGGCTGAATCTGGGATAAAAGGTAGTGGAGTATAAGTGAGCTTTTTGGGTGTGGGAGGAAGGTGTGAGGAGATTGTTTAGGAATAAATACATGTAGGATAGAGACAGCAAGTAAAAAATTCAAGAGAATGAACATGTTGGGGCTGAGCAGATTGCTAAAAGACAGTCAAATGTAAGAGCAAGCAGTGGGCAGGGGTCTTGGGCACAGCTGATGAACTGCCATATAAAGTAGAATCTGCAGTGCTGTGGGTGGATGCATGTGTTACCAAGTGTCTGGAAAGTGATAAGGAGCTGTTGGCACCTTCTGTGTGCAGAGTGCTCTGTGTGTAGGTTGGTGCAGGCGATACTGCATATGGTGGGACATCTGGCCACATGCTCTTTTCTGCTGTTAAGCATGCCTAGGTATTGTCCTTCTTTTTACCTGGGCACCCCATGATTTCTGTGCCCATGTCTTTTATTAGCATATATTAGGAAAAATACAACTACATCGTCCCTTAACAGTCATCCCTTTGCATGTATCTTGATATTCAATACTGTGTAACACAGCTTTGGGACACTGTTGTTAGAAGCTCTATAAGCAACCTGAATGTTTGGGGCAACTGCTTTAGGTTTGTGAGAGTGTGTGGGTTTTGCTGTGATTTTTTGTTGTTGTTTGTAATTCTAAAAATAAAAACCAAACCAAAAAGACAGAAAAGAAAAATATGAAAAAATACGGAGAGGCGGAGCTCAGGTGCACTTCAGTTCAGCCGCTCTGGTGCAGCTCAGGCTTTTCTCAGAGACGGGGATGCTGCTGGAGGGATATGCTTTCATTCTCTCTGTGTGCTAATTTCTCCCAGCAGCTGTTCTTAGCCTGAGATGAAATTCTCTTTGTTTGTGACTCTGAATAACACTTGTGTTCTGCCACAGCATCTCAAGTGTGTAAATGTTAGTGGTTCTGCCCAGAGTTCCCCTCTGGCAATGCTGCTTTTCAGATAATATTTGGGCTTTAGGGAGGAGGCACTGGAGACACTGAATTTGAAAATCTGAAGAGAAATAAGAGAAGGAAATTGTCTAAAAGTCAAAACTAGAAATACTGGAAAGCAAACTACTCCATCTCTTCTGTGCTTGAGAAAGGGAGAAACCTTTACTCTGGAAGAACAAATTAGTTAGATGTAATTGTAGCACTAAATGCAAAAAAATAGCTCTTTTTGGATGAGGTGTTGAAAAGCACCTAAAGGGAGAATGTATGTGCACAGAATGATTTTTTTTTTTTCTTTTTCTCTTCAGGACCTTCTGCAGCCCTGTGATTGCTGATACGTGCTTGACAGTATCAAGGGGTCCTGGCAAGATGGCATCTTCCAGACTTCCCATCCTTATAGCATTGGCATTTTCCTCTTTGCCCTTTGTTCTTTCACACTCAAACAGGGAAATGTGGTTTCAGGATTTCTTTCCACCTAATGTGTGCCCTATAAATGCCAAAGCAAACACTTTTTATGGCATCATGTTTGACGCAGGAAGCACTGGAACCCGTATTCATATTTATACCTTTGTGCAGAAGAGCCCAGGTAAGACCCCCATGTATGTGGACTTAGATTCCAACTTCTCAAAACAGTTTTGTTTTTTGCCAGCTCAGTATTTGGGAGCAGCTGAAGATATCTACAGTTTGTCCTTCAAATGGTCCTCCTGCTGGGGTTTGTTGTCCCTTTATCGTGGTGTTTTGCTGTGTAAATACCTTTTTTGTAGGTCTTTTGAGTCTCAGATATACCATTCTGGGTATACTGGAGAATTCTAAATTTTCAAACGTTTTCATCTATGCAGCTGCTTAGAAGGAATATCTCATTGAGATGAAAAGATCCTTATGCTGGTTTTGTCAAGTTGCATGTTACCTTAAATTTTATCAAGAGATACTTGAATTCTGCATATATTTATGTCACACTTGTAGCAAATTAAAATCAGTAAATTAGAGAATTATTAAGTACTGAAGGTCTGAGCCATTTCCAGGGGAAGTGTGCTGAGATGCATCACACTTCAGTGTATCTAGTGCTCACATGGTGCGGAGGTGCCCAGTTTTGGCTGCACATGTGGCAGGATTCAGGAGGATGAATTATCTTGGGTACAGTGAGTCAGCAGGTTTGCAAAGAGTGAGGGCTGGTTGCTGGGACGTAGTCCTTATGTGTCTTTGCATGACTTCATCCATGGTTTGGAAGCACTGTACAAGGTCCAGTTCTGTTGGACTCAGCCTGGCTTGCAATATGGAATACTCAGGGATAGCTTCTACACCCAAACTGCTCTGGGAGCACTGGTCAAACTTGTTTGGCTTCTCAGCCAAGTACTTGAGCACAGTCAGCTCCGTTCTATCTGAGTTGGGTGAATCACCTAAGGATAACTGGGTATTGATGGTGTGTGTCTTAATATGCGCTAGCATTTCACAATTAGCTTAAGAACAGAAAGGGAAAGAAATTTTATTAAGAATAGATGACAGCTATGCTGCATTGTTGTAACTTACTGTAGTTCACAAATGCTAAATGAACATACTTTTAATTATAACAGTATGTTATTAATAAATTGTTTGTGAACTTGGAGGGTACAAGGGCAAATTTCTGCTAAATATGTTCCTGAAGTGAAGGAACAAGGCTTGCTTCAGGAGGGGGATAATCTTGTTTGCAAGGAGAATCAAGGATAGTAACTTCACAGGAGTTGAGAGCAACCTTTTTGGAATTAAATAATAAGATTTGGGTTGTTGACTGGATCATGTAATGTTTTGTTTGTGCAGAAAACCTGCCAGAGGTGGAAGGGGAAATCTTTGAGTCTGTGAAGCCAGGTCTGTCTGCATATGCTGATCAGCCTGAAAAGGTAGGACTGGCCTTCGTTCCCTGGGAGTTGGTCATGCTTCTATTATATCATTAGATTATACCAAGTTCAAGTATTACTGATTGCAATTGCAAAAAGTCAAGAAGAAATGTGAAAGCTCTGCTGCTGTCTCTCTAAACCTGTTCCTCTACTTTTGTGAGTTAAGTTCACATGGTGAAATAGGAGTTGGTGTTCTACATATTTCATCAGTGGAACAGTGGATTAATTAATTGCTTAAATGTTTATACAACTAGACTGTATGCCTTTGAGAATTTCAAAGGCAAAGTGATTTTTGTCTCCAGCAGCATCCATATTCAGTGTTTATTTCCTCTGCAGCTACCCCAAATATCAGTAAATGCATACCCTGTCTCATTTACAAATCATTTTCTCAGTTCTGAAGTAAGCTGCCATTTTCCAGACCCCCTGTGCTGACAGGAAGCTCTTTGACAAACTAAAGGAGGTGCCAGAGAAATGATAGATTAGATCCACTCTTTTGTGTGCTTTAGCAGCCTTGAAGTTGGGGGCTAGCATTATGGGGATTTCAGGTTTCTCATTTTGCTCAGTGGGATTCTATGCTACAGGAATTTGAGTGTGACACTTTATGGAAGAGTAAATGGTTTTGGGATTTTTAAAAACGTTTATAAGATCACCTGTTATTCCAGTAAAATTTGTTTGTTGGGTAGGAGAGGAGAGCTCAGCCCAAAAGAAATTTCTAGGCATTTCACAGGAGAATGTTTATTGCTAATGCAAAACTGTGATTGTTAGAGCAGTGGAAATAATTGAGAGCCAGCAGTGATGTCTGTACCTTGTATAGTAACCATTGCACAGCTGGCATTTTAATTACAATATTTGCTATGGACACACTTGGAATTCTTATGTTGCATTTAGTGAAATCGACAGCTATTTCCCCTTGCTTTGGTAGCCTCAGTCAGTAATTGCACCATTTAGTTTCATCATACTGCAAGATGTTTAGGTTTGTTAGGTAATCTGTTCCCTTCACCTTCCTCCATCCTTTCAAAAAAATACCTTCCACAAACAATGATATTTATCTTCCCTAAAATATATTTGTGAATACATCTTTCCTTCCAATGCAGACATTCTGTTTAATGTTTTAATGAGATGTCTGGCATGGTTTTTGTACTTATTTTGGGTGTCGGTATCTTCTGCTAGTGAATACTGTTCTCACAAGTTTTGAGGGGAAACTGAGAGGCCTATTCTCTGATGGCCTGTAGGAGGAAACCATATAAAAATATATATTTTTCCTTTTAGGGTGCTGAAACTGTCAAAACATTACTGGACATGGCTGTAGATGCTGTGCCACCTCATCTCTGGAAAAAGACCCCAGTAGTGTTAAAAGCCACAGCTGGACTTCGCTTGCTGTCGGAGGAGAAAGCTCAGGCTCTGCTTTCAGAGGTAGTATAAGTTGTTTTGGATGCACTGGTATGGTTCTCCCTGTTTAATCTTTTTTTTTTTTTTTTCATTCAGTTCTCTATTCTGTTTAGCATAAGAGAAATTAATCTCTGAAAGAGACTGTAACCTCACAATAGGTGAAACTCAGAGTATCTTGTCTGGTCCTTCAGTCCTGTGTCTTGCTGTGGTGGAAGGCATGGAGAGAAACCTGCAATACTTCTTTTCTTTCTTTCCTAGCCCCTACTCCACACACTTGCCTTAGTTTATCTACTGCTGTGTAAAACAAAACTGTCACCCTCAGAGCACAACAAGACTCTGAAGACCGTGAAATCTAATCACTGTTTCTTTCCTCAGGTGAAAGAAGTCTTTGAGGAGTCACCATTCCTAGTTCCAGAGGACAGTGTTGGCATCATGGACGGATCTCATGAAGGTGTGTTATAGGAGGGGTAAAAAGTAAAAGCAAAGAGATATGGGGAAAAGGGGGATATCTTAGGAACATGAGAGGGAAAGAGAAATGGTCCCTAAGCAGAAAAAATTAAAAGGTTTCTGGTTCTGTTTGAAACAATGCAATCCTGCCTTTTTGAGGTGCTGTTCATTACTTGGTCACCTGTTGTGCTACATATGCAGATACACAAAGAGATTTCACAAGTTTCAGAACAAAACTCTGTCTCAGCAATAAGTATTGCCTGATGCAAGCTGAAGCCTGCTCCTGGGAACTGGTGCAGAAGAGGTGGTGTCCACCTGTGAAAGGCTACATGACAATATATAGCAAGCTGGGAAGCTTATGGAAAGTGCCTTGTAAATTCTGCAATATTAGCATTAAAATAACCTATTATGATCAGCTCATCAATTTTCAATCTAAAATCAGGAGGATTGTGAATATTAGAGAAGAATGAAGGATAATTGGCAAGTATTAAAAATAGATAACTAAATAATAAAATAGTAAGTTATAAAATATTCTGTTGGGAAAAATACTGCTAGTAAAGTAGCAAGCAAGTACAGTAAAATACAAGAAAAGGTGAAATATGTTGTAGGTTTGGAGTGAGCAATGATTTTGCAGTGCAGAAAAAACACTCTAACATTCTGGCTACATATCCAGACATTCTCCAAGGTAGTATGGGCAAGTAATAATCATCTGTATGGATGCCTGATGAAAAGAGCCATCCTGTCATGTTACGTTCAGTTCAGAACTCTTCCTTATGGCAGATAAATTGCCACTTTGGAAGGTGTAGAAGGAAAGCAAGAGTTATCACAGTGCTTAAACAACTAATAAATGGAGAAAGATTAAAGAACAAAATCTGTCCACATGGGCTGAGAAAAGGAGAAGTATCATAAAGTCTTCAAGTATTTGATAAGTGCATAGTTTGTCACTATGGATTAATGGGTGAATTGCACAGTAGGGAGAACTGTTGTATTGACAGGGGGCAGGACCAATGAGGCATAAGAGAGCACAGGGTAGCCTGCCAAGTTTATTTAAAATCCCTACCTCTTCTACTGTCACGTTTGGGTGAGAATCATGTAAGTGTCAAGCAAGCCACTGGAGTCAAAGGAGCTGTTTGTGTTTTACTGGTTGCTGCTCTGTCTGTAGTGTAATTATAGAAACTTTAAGATTAAAACAGAGTGGTGTGAATGCAGTATTCAGATTAGGAATTTAAATGCTGGTTTGCCAAAACAGGCACAAGGAAACTTGTGCATTGTGTCAGCTCATTACTTCTTTGTATGTTGTTTGGATAATAGATATGCTTTATGTATGCTGCAGTTGCATGGATATTACAAAGTCATACCTCTTTCAGCTCATGAGACTTGTATGAATCAGTAATGCATAATATAATTTAATTATGAGTTTGAATTAATCTCTGAAGTCTGGGGTGGTTGCGTAAACTAGCAATGACCTCCAGGTAAATAAATAACCTGTGGAGAACTGGTAACAGTGGGCAGGAGATTGTGGGAGTATTTAATGGTGACTGGGTTTTTTTTCTTTTTTCACTCATTGCAGGAATTTTAGCCTGGATCACTGTGAACTTTTTGACAGGTAATTAATTCTGTATAACTACTCTAAACTTGAACTTGAGTAACTTCTGTGGAGGTGATCACCCTAAGCTCCTCTGCCTTGGCCATACTTTTCCTTCCTGTTCTCTCACCAGTGCTGAAGCAGTGGATTGCCTTGGGCAGACTGTGTTCCCGAGTCTGTAGTAAGGAGGGTCTTAACCCTGAAGGTGCCAGAATTTACTGAGATCTTGGAGGCACTGGCAGGCTGTTTTCCCTAACGTGCTTTGGGGAGTGGTACTGCTAGTGTGTGGGAAACAAGGCCTTGCAGTGTTCTTCATCCCAGTGTGAGCTGTGCAGCTACAGAGGTGTTGCAGGGCATGGTGCCTCGGCACTACTGGCTCTAAGAGCGTCTGGGAGTGCAATCTAGTGAAAAGAAAATCAGTACTCTAGCAGATAGATGAGCAAGCAAAAAACTGCTCTGGGTGAAGAGAAAATATAATAGCTGGTTTGGTTCTTACTGCCTTTCCCTTCCCCTACTGCTTTTGGCCAGCTATATGGTGGTTACAAAATTTGTGTACTCTCCCTGACAGTCTTCTGCAGGAGATACTTTGTCTCTTACTTTCAGCTTTTGCTCGATACCTGGAGATTTATCTGCTTTTGTCTCTTTGGAGGAGAGATTGGAATCAAGGAAGAAAGGCTGTGAACCATTCCGTAATACCTTCTGTTTGCCTGCCTGTTCTCTCTGAGGTTTTTTCTTTGAAGGGCAGCTCAGCCCTCCTCGTATTGCTGTGATACTGTGATCACCGGTGGCTGCCTGAGCATCCACACAGTGTCTGCATTTCAGCATTTGTGCACTTGGGGCTGTTCTGAGCACGGTGTTGTTTGCAGGGCAGCTGTCTGGCCAGAACCAGCAAACTGTTGGGATTCTGGACTTGGGAGGAGCCTCAACCCAAATCACATTCCTGCCACGGTTTGAGGTGAGGAGTGGTTGAAAGTGCATGGGTTGGGACGGCAAGGCTGGTGCAGAGACCTGAGCCCTGCTGCACTCTCTGGTACCACTTTGTCAGCAGTGGCACAAGCAGAACATCCATGGTTTACAGAACATCTGTATTTCTGTTCCCTTTGAGATCAGCAGCTGGCTGATAGGCGCTTGCAAACACAGGAGCCCGAATCATGAGGAAATAAAAAGAAAGCAAATTAGTAAAACCAAAAAGAAACAGCTTTGTTTTCTAGACTCAGGCTGGGAAAGCCTCATTAATGTTGATATTGCTGTGTATTCAACAAATGTAGAACATTTCTAGGTAGTATTCTTGAATATTAGAAGAAATGTCAGGACTGGTCTATTTTTTTTTTCCCCATTCCAGTCGGATAACAGATCTTCACTAAGTTTTGGAGGCGAGGAGTGTTGTATAGGGTAAATTTCTTTAATAGAAGCACAGTCAGTCCTCTGTTTTCTTATCAATTTCTTCTCATTCAATTGAGCATTCTGCTCAATGTCTCTCAGACACCTCTGCTGGATCTCTTAGTAGTTCTATAGCTGTTTAGAAACAGTTTGAACTGGGACCCAAGTGTGCAGTTTGCATGAGAAAATTACATTCTGTACCTTCATATTGTGATGTGTTTATATCACTCTTTCTGAAGGAGTAATTTCTTTAATTTTTTTTTTTTTTAATAGAACTTGAGATTCTCAAGGGGTGTTTGGTGACCACAAAAAACACATGGCTTTCACATCAGGATATTTTAATTCTGCAGTTGTGTGTTGTGTTGAAACATGACATGAAACCTTATCCTGCTCAGCAAAGCCTCAAGTATACTGTGGGCTTGTCCTCTGTTTTGTGTTGATAACACCTGCTAAAATGGGCAGTGGACCAACAGGAAAGGGCGTTGCATGTCAGGGTTTTGGAGAATAAATAGAACTGTGAAATAGGCTGAACTGCAGCTCAAGATTCAAATGTCCCCTTCCAGCCTTGCAGGAAAAGTCCTGGAGTGTTTGCTGCAGATCAGGACTAATGGTGTGAATTTGTAGGGCAGTGTGGAGTCAAGGTTCATGCTGTACACTGTCTGCTTCTCACCTGTGTTGTCAAGTTCAAATAAATAAGCTTAGTATGTTTTTGGGATTTGTTCCCATCTGACAGAATTAGCAAGGTTACATCCCTTTGATTTTTTGGAGATTTTTTCTTCCTGCAATCCAAGCCAGTCACATGCCTGCTCTTATATTAGTTTTGAACAAAATACTGTAATAGTAAAAGATTTGTTAATTCAATACTAATTACAAGCAAGTAGAGAACATATAATGATAACTGCATGGAGTTGATTTTAATTTCATGGCATTATTACCAAAGCTAAAAGCAACTGAAAACCAATCATAGTAATTATGAAATTGTCCGTCTGGTGTCTGCCTCATTTTTGTGAAAGTAGGGCATGAGAAAAGACAATTGTTTTCTCCAAACTAATTTTTTTTTTTTTAGGATCTCTCCTTTAAATAGTTTTTGTGATGTAAGGTTTAGAAACAGAGCTCAAAATGTGGTAGTCTGCGTGTATGAGGTCAAGGATGTGACTGCCATTTCAGAGATAATCAACACCCAAAACAAATTTTGATTTGTATTTGCTCAGGAGAAGCTCAAGCTGAATACCGTGAAATTCCTTTCAGCTTTGAGCAGGCTTCTGTCTAGGACTCTGGAAAAAATAACCCAGATCTGGATCCCTTACTTGCATGGTAACTGCAGGACTGTGCAGCTTCAGTTCTCTTGGAGAGTCTGCTGCTTGGCCCAGAATAACAGTGAATGATAAAGTGAATAAAAGTGCACAAAGCCAAGAAGGGGTGGGAGAATGAGGCCATGAGGAGAGGAGAGACAAAAACTGAGAGTTTAGGGAGTGGACACAAATAAACAGTAAGTGATTGCTGAAGCAGTTCAGCCTTGCAAGAGTGTGAGTTAGTCTGTCAGGAAGCTAGGGCAGGGTACCAGTGGGATGGAGGTGTGCACAGAGAGAAGACTGAGAGGAAAAACTGGAGTTGGTGAGACAAGAGGCTAATTTAGGAGAAGCAGCCCTAAGACTGGGAGTGAGTGGTCACAGTGTTTCCTTGAGTACCAGCAAGACATTTGACATGGTGAAAATGGGGCCTATACCTTGTATTTTTAATTCTTCTGAGTACCTCAGTTTAGGTGCCTAGTGTGACTTGAAAAAGTTCATAGCACTTGTAATGCAGCTGATTTCTGATAATGGGAATGGGGACTCTCTACATGCAGAGTAACATGTAAGTACTCTAGAAAAATTCAGGTTACCTGAATTAGAAAGTGTTTTCATCCTGATCTGTTGTGCTTCCCTGTTATGCATTGAAGTAGCACAAAGATGCATATAAATAAAATCAGTGCAGATATTACAGCAGTGGCAGCATTGGAAAGCTGTACTTTGTTTTCAAAGCAGATCAGATGAGTGTGCAGTAAACTGTATGGGTGTATCTGTGGTATTAGATTAAAGTTGGTTATTCTTCATTGCATAATATAAACTAAAACATTTTTTCTTTTACTTAACTTCTAGGAAACTCTGAAGGAAACCCCTGAGGATTTTCTTACCTCATTTGAAATGTTTAATAGCACGTACAAGCTCTATACCCACAGGTGAGAAGCAAAAGACTGCTATTTCCACTGGGGAAATCAGCCCCTGAGCTAACAGCCACATCATCCTGGTACCAGCAGCAGACACCATGACTTTTTTACTGCTTATCTGCTTGGAACAGTAGAAGTGGAACATGACATTAGCTGGCTGGAAACATTCCAGGATCATGGTTAATGTCACTGCAAGGGAATATTAGGCAGTACGTCAAATGAAGAGACAAGCATTGTGAACCCGTATTTAAGGAAAAGAATTCTTATTACTGGATTCAAGCCAAATATTCTGAAACAAGCAGAAAGGTAGATATTGTGCCAGTAGTCAGAACTAAAAACAATCACAGATTTGGGAAGAGGACTTGCCTGAGACATAGTGGAGTGAACATTACCATCTCAGCCAGTTACAGAATCTGCTTGCTTGACAGCAGAGCTGGCCTAATAGTCATCCTCTCCTATCCTTACATTTGCTGATGTAACTGATTGCTGTAGTCATTGATACAGTCCATTAGAGCACCTAAAATAATTGGGATTGAAAAATCATCTCCTAAAAATTGAGAGAGCTGGAGGTTAGTTTAACTCTGAATATTCTGGAAACGTTTAAAATGACATGACAAAAGTGGCAAGTGGACAAACACAGAGATGGAAATGAAAGGGTCAACAGGATTTTAATCTAGCTGTGTTTCTGCAATGTGTGATGACATTCTCATAAGCACTGTTCATATTCTAGCTTATAATGAATGTAGCAGCTACCTGTGGAGTCAAAACAGGTGAATTTCACACAAAGCCACAGTTCCTGTTTTGTGGGAGGTTCTGCACTCTGCCCTAAGAGCACATAGTTTGTGTGTGTTACATAAGAGTGGCTGCCCTATTCTCCATGCACTCAGCACATACCCTTCTTCCTCCCTCGTTTTTAAGGTGGTGCTTTTTTGCTTTTCATGATCATCTGGTATAAATGACACATCAGCTCTAACCACTTCCTGTAGTTTTACATTCACCCATTTTACAACTCTTTGTATTTCTTGGGTTTGTGTCACTCTTTGGCCCTCAGGGTTGTTCTGGCAAAGAGAACTCTGTTTTAGAGAGGGAGCCTTGTGGGAATCAGAGGAAGGAAATTTGCTTTGGGTGTTCCAGGACTTGGGAAGAGGGCTATGGTTAAAGCATACCAGATGTGCAGGAATCAAGACTATAACATCTGTCTTTTGTTGTTGACAGCTATTTGGGGTTTGGGCTAAAAGCTGCAAGACTGGCAACGCTTGGAGCTTTGAACATGGAAGGTATGTTAATATACTAAAACGTTTATGATTTATGAAGAGATGCTTAGACTTAGCCTTGTGTCAGCAGCCCATTTCCTGTGTGTCCTCACTTCTGTATCTTGTGCTTTTCTATGTTGCTGATGGTATATATTTGTCTGAAAACAGCTACTACTTGTTAAGGGGTTGTCTTGTGAGACAGCTGCTTTTCCCTATTTTTGAGATCAGCCAGCAGTGACATTCATGTGCAAATTCCAGAAGTGCACATGTGGGAGCACGCAAACACCGTGGCCAGCCACAAACACACAGCTTTACAAGCATCCACAGAAGCATAAGCAGCATGAACAAATCCTTTTCCTTAGGGTTGCTTCTTAGGCCAAACCCACTTTGTAGGCCCCTCTGGTACGTGCCTGGCCTGTGGTGTTCCCCAGGCCTGTTGTGTGCACTGCCTAGTCTAGATGGAAGCCCATGAGCACATCATGTGCTCTCACTCAGTAACCTGAGTGCATACTCGCATTCCTGAGTCTTTGCAGTCTCTCACCCAGAGCTTGGGCCTTTTGTCTAGTCTCTGGCCAGGACCTGGGGTCTTTCCACCTTCTGGATTCTTACCTGACAGATAGATGGACTTGTGATAATTAGTGGAATGTACTCAAATCAAAAATAGTTGGGAGTAGGGATTAAGAAGAAGATAGGACAGACTGCAGTGATTGGTCACAAGGCTAAGAAAGAAAAGCACATGGATCAACTGCCTGCTTACTTGTGACTGTCTTCTTTTACAGTCCCCTCTGGTTTGCCATAGTTGCACTTCCCTGATCCCTTAATTCCCCCTTTTCCCAGCCTTTGAGCCTTTCCCTAAGCATCCCAAAGCAAATTTTGCTGTCCCAGAGTCTGCCTCGAGCATACTGTTAGAAGTTTGCTTTTCCTGTGAGACCTGTGTGTGCAGCAATTATCATGTTTTCTGCTTATCAGTTACAGTATTTCTGGTTGAACCCCTCAAAGGTAGATTCAGTGGATCCTGTAGTGGCCATTGATCTCTGTCTTAGGAGTTTTGTCTTCGTTGCTCAGTTGCTTTCTTTGTCTTGGTTATCTGCTGTCATTAGGGTTTGTGCATCTGTGTGTTTGTCACCTCTCATTTCTTGTCTTTTGTGGTGAATAGCCATTATCCAGATACCCTTGTACCATTTATCTCATTAAGAAATGACAAGCCTGGCTGCTCTGCTGTTTGCAGGACAAAACAGACACAACTTTTCCAGACTTGAGACTGGTCCTTAATTTGTGATCAGTTAGTGCCCCATCCATCAATTCAGATTTTTGTACTTTCACTTAAAGACTTTAATGTAAAGATCTTCCATCCTTTTCTGGTTCTGCATATTGATTTATAGCTATGTTAAGTTCTGTGCTTTCTGACTCTCCTCTCTGCTCTCTTTCCAGTTGTGGATGGACAAATGTTCCGCAGTTCTTGTTTGCCTAAGCGGTTGGAGGCAGAGTGGCACTTCGGGGGAGTGAAGTATCAGTATGGTGGCAACAAAGAAGGTAAATTAAGGAGACTTGTTTCTTTTACAATAAGTCTTATCTCCAGAATCTGAGTTTTTTCTTGTCAAATATTTCCTCAGTTAACTGATGATGATTGGGGTATGAAGGATATCTGTCCAGTTGCAAAGGTTGACTTCTGAGAAATCCAGATTAAAATCTGAAGCTGTAAGAGTAGCTGACCTGTACCCTTGTCCTCTGACTGTGATGTCTTATTAAAAATCATACCTTTATAGGAAATGTTTAGAATTACTTGTGCAAATAAGAGAGGTTTTTCTGAGGCTTTGAGCAAAGTGCAAAAATTTTGTTTGTGTTAGGGTACAAACATTTTGGCCTACCAGTTAATCTCACTTGTGGAGCTGTTTCTTAAGTCTCTAATAATAATAAGTCTCTAATGCTGCGTGGAGAGGGTGAGTCTGCTGCCATCATAGACTTGAACAGATTGAGGAACATGAGAGCTGAATTGCAGATTTGGTGTGTGTGGAGTAGGTTTGTAAAATTACAATGTGATGGGGAGAGAAAGCAAGGTTTTATCTAACAAGTGGCAGCAAATGTAGAAGATTCTGCTGGCCACAGAATATGTCAATGGGAGTTTTGCCTGACATGGAAGTAGTTTGTGTGGCCCTTCTTTCAGACACAGCAGTGATCTACTCTAACCAGTTCTACTTGATGAGGGGCTTTTAGAGTCCTTGCCTGTGTGTAGATTCCATGTTGGATTACAGAAGGGACATCTAAGCTCTTGTTCCGATGCTTTAATCTCTGCCTCTTTAATTTTTCATCCTGTTGCCACTATTTCTTCCATCTCGCACATGTTCTGTGGCTCACCCCGTCCATGTTTTTCCTGACAGGAGAAACAGGATTCAAGCCTTGCTACTTGGAAGTACTCAAGGTTGTCAAAGGGAAACTTCACCAACCAGATGAGATTCGTGGAAGTTCCTTCTATGCTTTCTCCTATTACTATGATCGAGCAGCTGACACCAACCTAATCGGTAAATTTGGGATAATCTACTACATGTGAGCATGTCATCCAGAAGGTAGACAGAGGAACCCTGGTGGCTGGAGCCACGGGAAGCAGAGGAAAGCAGTGTTATTGAGAAAGAGGAGATACACAAAATACCTCGAGGGAATGACAGATGACTGTCACTGCAGTTTGGTGTTCAGTACATGAAATATGCTCAGGGCTCCAGTTACACCTGCAGCTCTGTCTTCTGTTCCAAGCAGGTCTCACTCCTAGTGTAGCATCCTTGAGTTGCACTCTAGGGTCAACTTGGATAAAGAATGCAAATGCTGTCAGGTCTATGATGATTTTTCTCACATCTTTTTCAGATTATGAACGCGGAGGTGTTTTGAAAGTGAGAGATTTTGAAAGAAAAGCCAAAGAAGGTAATTGTCATGAGCTGGGAAACTGGTTTGGACAAGAAATAACAAAAATATGAATGTGTAGGCAGTACATAATGTGACTTGGAAGAAAAGCAAATTTATTTAACCTTTATTTCACTTACACCCGTCATGTTACTTTTATTAGTCAAAGACTCTAACTATTGCAGAAGACAATACTGATAGAGCAGTGAGGGGTTGGTGGCTTTACAGCTCTGTTCAGAAGGAGATAGTTCATAGAGTCACTACAAAAGAAAGTGAATTTGCTGCATCAAGAGCTTCTGTCAAACTGCAACTCTGAGTTTAAGAGAGCACTGAATTCTGTAAGTCTGTCACCTTAAATCCTGTATAATCTCTTAACAAAATGGAGGGAGAGTCTGACAGCCTCTTCCACATTCCTTTACCTTCCCCTGTCTTTTTTCCTGAATGCTTGTTCTAGTTTTGTACCTCCTGTGGATAAAGTGCTCCCACCTTGCCTAGCTGCTGATGGCTAAAAGCAAGTTACCTCTGTACGGTGATCATTCTCAAGACAATGAGAAGACCGTATTTTTCAGCAAAAGATGCTTAATTATGTAGTTCAGGACTGACCTTTTTCCTAAAATAAGGCCTAAATTTTAGTGATTTTTCAGTTATCTCCCTGGAAACTTGGATGATTTTGAATAGGGGGATTAGGCTCTAAAGTTTGAGTGTGGGTTGGTTGTTATTTTTTCCCTAGTGAGAGAGCTTATTTCCAAAGACATAGCTAAGATCTTACCTAACATTATCAAACCACTTACTTAGCTTTAGACGATCAGGAGATCAATTCTGTGATCCTGATCTAATTCTTCTCTATCTCATTTCAATAGTAGAAGGATGCTCTTCATCTTTTCTTAGAAGGAAGTGAACTCTGCTCTTGCTGCTGGTAGAACAGGGCAGTGACAGAAGGTCTAGAAAATGATGCTTAATGTAAATTCATTTCCCAGTCACTGTCACCCTGATTATGGAATCTTGACTTAGCTGCAGTGAGAGAGTGGTTGGTTGGGCAATAGCCTTTTCCATTTCCTTGGACAAGTGTGGTTGGAAAAAATAAAATAAACTGCCATTCTAGAAGGTGTAATCCATTACTGGATCCAT
The DNA here is from genome assembly GCF_017590135.1 of Pyrgilauda ruficollis. Classification (NCBI taxonomy): domain Eukaryota; kingdom Metazoa; phylum Chordata; class Aves; order Passeriformes; family Passeridae; genus Pyrgilauda; species Pyrgilauda ruficollis. The sequence goes on along the minus strand of NW_024524155.1, from coordinate 1,931,524 downwards.
CCGTGGAGGAGAGATGATGAAAACAAGTGATGCTGTGTTCTTGAAAAAATAATATAACACCCTGCTAGCTATCAGTTGAGCAGAGGTTCTTCAGAAGATCTGTGTGGATTATGTTGCTGCAATAAAAGATGTAGTTCTGATGGAGTTAAGAGAAACTGGAAAGTACTATATGGTTTATTCTCCAACGTTGTAGAACAGCTCTGTACTATGTGTCATGCATAACCACTAATAGAAGAGGGTGGCTTGTTTTAGTAAGCTTTGGCTTGAGTTCAGTTCAAATATACAATGTGGATAAAAGTTCTTATTTTCCTGAGATCCCTTTTTTTTTTTCTTTTTTCCTTCTCTAGTCTGTGACAACATGGAGAGGTACAATTCAGCCAGTCCTTTCCTCTGCATGGATCTCACTTACATCACTGCTTTATTAAAGGAAGGTTTTGGATTTAGGGACAACACAGTCTTAAAGGTGAGAAAAAACGGTTAAATCCCTATCAATTAACATGCATTAGTTGATTTTTCTGACTAATTATCTACTGAGTCTTTCCAGATTTGTAACATGTAGTTGCTATCATTTGTGCAACTTATGAATCTAGAGAACTGTCAGGAATAACTTGTTTTTCTTCCTTTATAGTTGACAAAGAAAGTAAACAACATAGAGACAAGCTGGACTTTGGGTGCTACCTTTTACCTGCTGCAGTCTCTGGGGATGACTTATTGACTTGTGACACTGCTGTGGACTTCAGCATTTCGGAAAATGCCGAGAAAGTAAATTGCAATCTCCAGGTATGGTGTTCAGCTGGGACTGGTCACAGAGCAGAACACAGACCAAAAATATACAACAGCTCTTTACCCTGGATTGGCATTGTGCCTAATGAGAGTATGATTTATAACTGTGATTGCCATAAATGATCCAGACTGCCTTAAGAAAGTCAAAAGGTCTAAACTCCAGCAGAGAATAAGCAAGGGGCTCAAAACCAGCTTTCACCAGCAAGTTTGTTAGAAGCACAGAGTTCCTGGATGTGGTGGCAGACTACAGACCCATGGCTTTCCCTACGCCCTTCTATTTTAAACACACATAACTTAAGTTTGCTTGTGAGATGTTAAATACAGAAATTAGAAATAGCATCAACAGTGATGCAGAGAAAAGTGAACAACTCTGGATGCTGCCAACCTCAATGTTCCAAAAATCCAGCTGCTAGCTTAGCAAATACATGGCAAGAATATTCCAGTCTTTCAAGAAGGGCCTGCTATAAGTACACTTTGGGCATGGTTTTGGGAAAGGTGTTGGCTAAATCATAGTAATTTGCCAAGCATATTTTTTTTTTAGGCAGTAGGCATTTCCTAAGCAGAATGTGTGCCTGTGTTTCAGTTTTGCTGCCTTTTCCAAGTCTGTGCAGCTACACCATACATCTGACTACCAGACTTGATAAATTTATTCATTTAGCATGTAGTCATAACACACAGTTGTGCTGGCACAACGAGGCAGCAGTGCCAGCTATTGAAACTCAACTGCCAGAAGAAGAGCTTGTCACATTCCACCCACAAGGAGATTGCAGTCAGATGAAATGGCTGATCTGACAGCTCACTTTGCTGTGAGAGCCAGTTCTGTTTCTCTGCTCTCACCAAGGCACACCCATACCCTTCTTCCCTCTGCTGCTCCTCGGGTTCTTGTATGAACTGATTCAGGACACCTGAGCTGAGGTGGTGCTCACCCAAGAGTCAAGTCTGGTGCTATCCCAAGGACTGCAGGCATGGCACAGCCCAGCAGGACCTGCTGGGCCAGCGAGCAGTCTGAGCACCACAGTCCCTTTTGCTGGAGTGAGCTCTAAGGCGTGGCCTCCCATTTGAAACCCATCCATTGCCCTAAGTAAAAACAGCTGTAGAGACTTCTTCCACCCCATGAAATAACTGGCAGCTTGCTACTGTTTTCACCTCTTCAAGGAGTGTGTAAAGTACAGGTGCATTCACCCCATCACAACAAAGAGGTATTACTCAAGTGACTAAGGGAAACTTCTGGCCACTGATGTCTGTGATGAACATTTCCCTGGTGGGCAGTTGCAGTTATCCAACTGTCCCAGCTGCAGTTGCTCTAAAACACCTTTCTGTCAAACCAAAGACTGCCCTCAAGCTGCCTTCTCTGCAAACTGAATTTGAAAATAATTAGTAATTCCCAGCAAGGGGAGGACATAGTGCACTCATGTCTTCAGTGGTCTTGCCAAACAGTTTGGAGACTTAGAAATTTGCCTTACTGTGAACCATTAGTCCTTTTCCTCTAGTTAGCAGTGCAAGTTTGCCTGTGGCTGATTAAGCTACCGCTTCTCATATCTCAGGTTTTACAGCATGAGGGTGCAAGGCATGCTTTTGATTGAACAACTTCAATCAGCAACAAGAAGCCAAGGGTTGTGGATGGAGCCATCCATACTTATCACTGACACTTTGCCATAAATTCAGGCTGCTGTTTTGCAACAGGAAATGCTCATCCTACATGTGTACTCCTTACCAGAATCTGAGATCCACATTGAGAAATTCCCGTGTCGCACCAAAGTTCTGTTCCTTCCTCTCTAGAAGTTTCTTTGTGAACATGAAGAAAGTAATTGTGTCCTCTTCTCAACCATAAACATTTCTTATTCCTCTTCCTACTGTTGGCAAAACTTGGTATATGGTCTGGTCTGCAGAACAAGGTGACTGCAAATGCATTCATTTTGTCTTCAGTGAACACTTCTGTATTCTCAGAAAACACGAAGTAGGATGCAGTGGTTACTGACCAGGCTGCATTATCCTGAGAACAAGCTAATTTAATAATCCAGAAATCATCTTCCAGTCTGAGCCAGTGCTATGACAAACTCTTACTGGATCTTGGGGCTAAGAGCTGGCAGCAGTGAGGCTGTGTTTTGAAGGTAGGATGCTCTACCTAAGGGAGAAGCAGCAGTGTTGTCTGCCCCCTGAAAACACACTAGCCCTGAGGAGGGCTTGAGGGTTGGGTTTTGTCTGAAGCAAGAAGGGGCTTGAAGAAGGGTACCATGCAGAGGAAGTTGTTTTTTCTGCATTCTTTTCCTCAGACTCTGGTACTGCAAATGCTAGGGGGGAGCATCTGCTTCCCAGTACCAAAGTTGCATTTAATCTGAATGCTCAGGGCCTTCATTTGTCAGTGGCACAATTCATTAACTGAAGCAGAACTTCTGCTCTCGGTTACTGGTATGATCCTTCAGTTATGGGAGAAACAAGATCTCAATTAAAAGGTTTATTTTTGCAAGAAATTGCAGAATTGAGCCCCTGCTGTTTACATCTGAACCCAAGTGGGTGGGGGGATCTGGACAACCCCAGTCAAGTTCTCACACTTACCCTAGTGCAATGAGATTATTTATTAGCTAAACTAAAGAATAAGCAGCCTTTTAAGACAGGAGCTCTACTTGCAGCCCTGATTTTTATCTCCTCCTTTGTAATGTCTTTGAGCCAGCCACTAACAAGAACTGCCTAATATGAGTGACTGCAGAAGCACAAGTAATGGCTTTCACTTCAAAACTTACATTTCATTCTTTCTGATGTTCATTTCTGATACTGGTCACCCATATGTGTAAATCTTGTCCATGGGCAGTGTTTTAGTTTAATTTTGTGAGTGGCAAATGTCTAATGCAAGAGGCTGGTGTTTGGAACCGAAGACAGAATATCTTGAATTGTCTATTTTAGTAATTAAAGCATTTTTAACAATATTCAAGATGTTGTGGTATAGTTTTCTTTCCTGGATATTACTGTTGCCTTGTGCCTTTTCCATGGAGCCCTTAAGACTAGCCATTTCCACAAGAAACACCACTATTAAATAAAGCACCAAGAGAAAGGCAGGGAAAAGGGTGAAAGAACGACAGACAGTTTTAAAATATATCTGCCACCATGCATTGTTTCCCTCTGCTGCAAACTACCCCTTCTGTCTGAGCTGAGGTGCCAAGAACCCAGGAGTGATGTTACAGCTCTAGCAATCATATCAGAAGAAACTGAAAGTAATTAAGTGGCAAAAGCTGTTAAAAATTAGCCAGCAGTTGGCAAAATTCAGCACTGTGTTTGCCAAAAGACAGCTGTTTGCACCTCAATCTTCAACTCAGGAGGCCCAAATTAAAAGTTAGTTAGTGGCTTAGTTCTGTGGCTGAAGACATCATGGTACTATGGAAAGAAACCCTAAATCCTCTTGAGAAGGGCAAATGCGACAGCTTTTGCATAAACCAGTGGATGGTGTAATACACAGCTCAATCCCTCAGTTTTATTGAAAATGAAAATAAAAATTCAAATACTCAAGTCAATTACAGTCCTTTTAAGGGCAATGCATTCATAGGCAAGCTGCTGACAGGCAGACAACAGATCACTTGCTGGCAAAAGCCATGATTTGCTCCTAAAAGAGAAGACAAAGAGAAGTAATTCATAAGCATGTGTTTTAGAAAGAACCTTCAGGCACATTCCCTTTCATATAAGTGAACAACAATTCTTGGCCAGTCTTTCTAGCCACACACAGAGAACCTATCCCTATGTCCTAGAAAATTAACAAAATCATAGCATTCCTGTCCTTCCCAAGTAGTACAAAACTGGTATTACCAATGGATTCTGTGCTCAGAAAAGACATCTTCGTTTGTTTTTTTCTTTTAAACAGAGAAAGAGAAAAAAAACTTATGAGCACTGAAGCAGCAGCATAGTCTTCCTTAATGAAGACACCATGGCAGTGGCAGCTGCTCTGCCTTAGGAATGTACTGATTTTCAATTGAGAAAGTGTCTCAACTGTGACCATGACACAAAGGAAACAGGGAACCTGTGTTTAATATGAAGATGGAGAATAAATGAAATAAAAATTGAAATCCAAAGATGAGAATCTAATTTGCTGGTGCTTGGGAGCTTTGAGAGCAGAGGGCTTAAGGATCCTCACAAAAATCCAGCAACTAGGTCAAGAGGGTGAGAAGTTCAGGCAGATAGGCTGCAAACAGAGGGGCTAAGACAGGAACTCCTCACCACTGCCTTCCTCAGGTAATTTCCATCTTAGAGACTTGAACTTCTGCCATGAGGGAACAATCCACAAGGCAAAATAGCACAGAAACAGTTACATGTGGGCTGCACAGTGCATCTGGGAAGTCACCCAATCTCTTAGTGAAGATGTGTCTTCACAGGCCTGTTTTCTCTGTGCATTGCTGGAATACAATTCAAGGTTTGACACTTTAATTTCATAGCAAAATAAAGACTTCTGATGACCTCTAACTCCTAATTACTGATACAGAATATAAGACAGTTATATCTTTCATATTCCCTTGTGCTGGAGGGGGGAAAAAAAAAGTCACTACTGAGTCATCAGTTGTTTAGGAACCCCCCAGGCTCATTCAGGACACAAACCCCTCAGTTTAAACTAGTATTTTTCAACCAAAAATGTTTCATTTAAAACAAACAAAGATCTTTACATCTTGTGCATATTTCCTTAATAATTTTGGACAATTTCTACAGCCCTCACTGAAGTGAGATCCTTACTTTGACAGGAGGCAGGGCATTTGTTGCTTGCAATCCCCATGTCCTCAGCAACACCAGAGGAGCCAGTGTGGTAGAGTACAGCCTTTTTAGCACATCAGTAGCAGCTATCAAGGAGACATTATGCCTCTGACGTTCTGTTTCAAACTTGAGGAGGTGTTTTAAGGAGCCTGGAAGACAAAATTGAATGTTTCTATTACACCTGATATGCCACAAAAAATTGTGCATCTTATCAATAGAGCAGTTTCCTCTGGGAACTGAAGGAGAACAGAGAAATGGTCCATCTCAATAAAGACTTCTTTCCACCAGCTACTGCTCATCTCACCACATTTCTAACTGCCATCTTAGTTATTTTTTTTAAAGCAGCTTTAAATTCGTGGGATGGAAACTGCATCCAAGAACTGTGAACTGCTTCACTTCAACAAAGCTTTCAAACACAAGACAGCTGCATGCTTAACCAGAGGTACTGCAGCAAAGGCCTGGAAGACTAATCCTTTACTGCCCCTGTGTTGGCTTGGAGCCTTACCCAGATCGCTCCCGTTGAAGGCTGCTGCACTGAGGTGATGAGCTAAACATGCAATGTCACCAAAGCCCAGGTTCACTCCTTGTCCTGCAAGTGGGTGGACTCTGTGTGCTGCATCCCTGGAGCAAGAGAAAACAGAAATTTCTTTCCCTTCTTAAAGAAAGCCACAGTAGCTGACAAACCCCAGAAGGGATCAGTATAGCACTCCTCACCTCTTTGCAATGAACACCTTAGAGCAGCACATGCGCTTTATCCAGAACCTCCTTGCATGCTATGCTGAACTACCTGACTGCCTCTCCAGTTGTAACAAGCAAGACATAGGGGAGGTAACAAAAAGCAGGTCTGAAAGGAAAAATTATAAAGAGGTGACTAGCCAAAGTCCTCTCAGATCACACATGGAACAGGCCTTTATGTTTTTGTAAGTGACCTCAGCACAGCAGGAGCGCTGTCAATGGCACATTGCACAAACACAAAGAGGACAGACATCATATAAAGGAGAGGTGGGATTATCATTGAACAGAAACAAAATCGTGTTCTTCCATAAACAGACTTATCTGTAAAGCTTAAAGACAAACATTGCTATAGGAGTCACAAAGTTAGAGAAATTAAATGAAGTTTTGATATAAAATGCAAGATCATGTGCTTTACCAAGCTATAAAGCATAGCATGCTCCCAAGCATAGAGTGGTTCATAGGTTGGAAAGATTAAAAGTGTACCACACAAAAGTGTAGCACAGCATCCAAGAATTACTAAAAGCTACCACCACACTGCAGAGAAGAAAGTACATGTGACCTTAGAATATATGAAATTAGGTATTTTCCTATTTGCATGGGCCACAATACAAAAGTCTCTGACATCCCACATGGAGTAATTTTTGTCATTTGTGTTTAAAAAAAGGTGAGTTTAAAACTCCAACTGCTGCTCAGAATGGCTGGTATAATGTAAGGGGAAGTACAGATCCAGCATGAGATACTGGATTGTTTCACTGGACTGTACAAACCAGGAAAAGGAAATAATTATCTTTCAATTTACACAGAAAGCACAGATAATGGGCAGAAAGCTACTCATACAAAAGGACATGAGGGCACACAGAACAAACCAGATCTGGGTAAAGTCAAACTGGAACAATGTATCATTTCTAACATCTCATTTGCTGACTGGGAGCTACTGTCCTCATGTCATTTCTAACCACATGCCACCCGCTCACCCAAGGGCTGCCACTGAGCACCTTACCCGATAAGAGCCACGCGGTGCTGGACATACTCTGTTGCGTGGCCCATTCCAAGGGGGAACATGGCTCGGCTCTCTGGATCTACTTTAGCAACACTTGGGGGCAGCTGACGGACTGCAGTCCCTGAGGGCTTCAGGAGTGAAATGGCAGAACGGAACATGGCCCCAGCAGTGTCAATGAAGTCAGAGTGGTTTATGTTGCTCCACTGAAAGAGACAAACAAATCTTTGGAAGCTGACCCAAACTAGACCCATAAAAGAACCCAGCTGAAAAAAAATCTGAGTTCCAAATACTGAATTTTAACCACTTGGACAAAACTATACAGTAGTAAAAACTATCTTCACCATTTTAGGACATACAAATTTCCAACAGGATGAGTCTACTCTTGCTACCTTTTGGAAATTTAGGTTAACCTCTGTGACTTTCAGAACTAACCTAATTCAGTCTCAAGGGGTCATCTTTTCTTTGCTAGGTGCCTCTTTAGTATCATTCTCACCAGAGGAAGGAACTTCAGAATCCACCTCTCCCATTACTGTCGTTTAAGCTACAGAATTCTGTTCTATTTCTTAAAGGCTGTTCCCTGTCACAAGGCTGATACTCACAAAGGCAGAGTTGATGCTATCCACAAAGCTTTCCTCATCCATAGCGAGAAGTTCCGATGCATGGTCATGAGATGTAGACCAGACCAGAGAGCTGGCAGTGTCAGACAGCTAGTTTAAGAGAATGTCAAGGGTAAATATCAAGAGAAAAAGAAACAAAAATAAATATTCAGTGCAAAGACTTCCCCACTGCCCTGTCTCACACCATCAGTCCCTCTGAAAATTACAGTTCCTGCCCAACTTGTTACAAGTGGAAAATGCCAAGGATAGAGTGAGACGGCAGGAGTGGGAAAACACAATAAATCAAGCGTGAAGGGCAGATGTGCAAATTCTTAAGAGACAGAACTAACACAGAAAGGCATGGATAGAAACAAAGTTACTAGACTACAAAAATCTTTAAAAACATTTAAAGAAATACAGACACCTTACCGGAAGAAGCGCAATTGGCCCGGTGGGAAGGAACCGCTGCCATGCTACATTGTTGTCTGTGGCCTGCAGTGGAAAGAAGCAAGTGGGCAGCAAGCCAGATCACCCTCTTAGGTTCTACTGCTTATGGAAGAGTCAGTTTAGCAGAATTTTACCTCAGATAAATGGAGAGTTGCCACCACAGCTGACTGGTCATACTGATGTTCGATGTTCTTAATTTCAGCTTCCTTCCGGACCATAGAGTTATGACCATCTGCACCAATCTGTAAAACAAAGAGATGCAAAGCAACTTCTGCAGCAGCTCCTAGAAACATTAGGAGCTAGTATTTCACTCTAAAAACCTCAGACTGCATCTGTATATTGTCTGTTCATCCAGGGAAAAAAAAAACAATCCCCCCCAAAACCAGAAGAGGTGGGCCCTTCTGCTCTTCTCAAATTCAGCAGCATCTCCTTGCACCAGGCAGAGAAGGCCATGCCCAGTGTCCCACACCCTCCCTGCCAGGGTTAGCCACTCACCTCACTCTAGCACTCCATGTGGGTGGAGTGGCACACATGGAATTAGAACCAAATCCAGTGGAAAGGACTTGGGTTAGAAATGATGCCTTATCAATGGAAATAAAGAGTTTAGTTACCAGCAGCTTGGTCTGAAGTCTGCGTCCATCAGCTAACTCAACTTGGACCCAAGGGCTTGTGTCACAGCCATGGGAAGGAAGGGGCCAGGTGTACCCAACTGCTTTGCTCCTGTAGAAAACCTCCACCCGGTCTGATTGGAACACAGAGTACCATGGTCACAGCACGACACGGACAGGAAAAAAAGAAACATTGCTACAACAGCCAAGGCCACACGTGTCTTAACAGCACCCTAGGAGCTCACCCTACAATTCTCAAGGCACCCTGAAAAAACAGATATGGACAACCCCTTGCCACTGCAAGGCCTGCTCTGGACAAGGAGGTAGAGATTTTTTTAATTAAGTCCAATTTTGAAGAGACTGTATCCTGAAGAACTACATATGCAAGTGCTTTCCTGCTTTGTAGCCTTTGGAAGTCAGATTTCTCCCTCCTTCCCAATTCCAGAAGGTTCCCATTCTCAAGAGTTACCTGTTAGACAAATTTCTCCCTCTCAAGACTTAACACACAATAGAAGGCAAGTAACTGAAAGCTATCTGCAGGAAATAAAACATTGAAGAAGTTGTCCACTACCTGCTACTGCATCTAACTGTTTTGTGAGAGCAGACATAATGACATCATTCTCCACTATGTAACCCATGTCATCTAAGTCATCTTTCTCAAAAACGATCATGGCTTCTGAACAAGCATCCCACACCTACGAAGAAAAAATACATTACATGAAGCTATGTGATAAAGAAGTCCATTTCAGGGACTTAACAGCAAAAAGACACAGTAATCTAGAAATATAGAACTAGACAAAACATGCTGAATTACTGTCCATTCCCAGCTACTAAAGTGCACCACATAACTAATTTAATTAAATGATTCAGCTTAAGCTCAAAAAGTAATTCCAACTCAAGTTTTTCATCCCTACTTTTCTGTTACATAATTAACATAGGAAACTATGCTACAACCTTGCTGAAGGGTAACCCCAGCAGGCAGCTCAGCCCCACACCACTGCTTCCTTACTCCCCTGCACTGAGATGGGGAAGAAAACTGGAAGGGTGAAAGTACAAAATTCATGGCTTGAGGTAAATGCACTTTAATAGGAAAGGCAAAAGCCACATGTGCAAGGAAAGCAAAACAAGGAATTAATTCACTGCTTCCCAAGACCAAGCAGGTGTTTAGCCATCTCCAGGAGTGCAGGGCCCCCTCAAGCATAATGGTTACCTGGGAAGACAAACGCCATTACTCCCAACTTCCCATCTTTCCTTCTTTTCCTCAGCTTTTATTGCGGAGCATATGGTACGGATTATCAGCCAGGGTGTGTTGTCCAGCCTGTGTACCCTCCCAGCTTCTTGTGCACCCCCAGCCTGCTACTGGCAGGGCCGTGTGAGAAAGCCTTGACAATGTGTAAGCACTGCTCAGCAGTAACTAAAACATCCCTGTGTTATCAACAGTTTTCAACACAAATCTAACACACTGTCCCATACAAGCCACCATGAAGAGAAGAAACTCTATCCCAGCCAAACCAATACACCCTTTACCTTTATTTCCTGGCTAATACCCAAGCCCCAACATCTACAGCTGCCATCAGGAATCCACCTTTCAGCCTGTAACATCAAGACCCTGAGGACAGGTATTTCTGAGCAGACTGCTACCCACAAAAAAGGGACAGAAATGAACATAAGTATGACCTGCCCTTTACCATAGAAAGAAAAACCTTTGTGTCATTGATGCAAGTACTTTTGAGAATTCAGAGCAGACAGACACATGGTGTATCTGCAGCCCTAAGGCACCTGCATTCGCCGGAACGGTTTGAGTCTCAGGCTGCAGACATGATCCCAGGCACCACAACCTGAAAAAGGACAGAAATACATGGAGATACAGGTTCACATGGGACACTGAGACCAAAACTAAACTGAAGCTCACTCCACACTCTCCTCCACTCTTCCCTGACTATGCTCAGGCTTGGCTTGCACCATCCCTAGACAGTGGCAGGTCTGCCTCAGTGCTATCACAGCTCCAGAATCACACTGTTAACACAAACCAGCAGGAAAGAATTAAGAGCACTCCCTCAACCTCTGACCTAACAGACAACTCTCACTGTCCCATCAACTGGGTAATAAAACAGTCATAGAAATGCACAGCATTATTGTAGAGAACATTTCTTTCTCCATAAGGAATCTAGGCTCAGATATCTCTTTAAAATGACAATTAATCCTCATTAACTGAGGACTGAATTACCAGATGACAAAGCACTAAGCTTCTTTTGTGAATAGAACATTCCAGGTGCTGTTGAGAGCACCTTACAACCTTTCACTAGCCTAAAGTCACAAATATTTATATAATAACAAATCAGACCAAGATACCAGAACACAGTTCCCTGTTATCGAGAGAATCTGGATTTAATAACCACAACTCAGCATGTAGAGACAAAGGCAAATAATCCTACTGATGTTAGGGTGAAGGCAACACATGGTTAAAAGGGTTTTTGTTCAAACAAAACCAGCTCAAATATAAATGTTAAAAATGCAAACAACAAAATCATACTTACTGCTTAGGAGGGTTGCTGATCCTGGGGAGATGGAACTGACCCTGTTGCTGTAACTGTCTGGCATGTGATCATATTCTTTCCTAGGACCAGCCTCCAGCAAAGCAATCTTTTTATCATGGAAGTGGATGTCATGCCCTAAAATAAGCAAATGCATGCTTTGTTACAATGCTCCTGCCAAAAATCTCAAAAACAAAACACCTGAGTTGTTGTAATAAGACAGAATAGACAAAACAAATTAACAAAGAAATACATACACAATACAGGTTTTGACCAGGCAGGTAATTTGTATGTTAAAGCTTTATGACAACAATCCTGTTACTGAGATGGACAACTCTTTTGCAGCTAAAGCCAGGATTACATATTTCCCTTTTACATAAAGCTTAGATTTTTATACAAATTTGTGCCATTTTTTAATAAAAATTTATTACTGGAGTATTATCAAGTGAAATTTGCAATGTTTACTCCAGAACACGTTTTCCAGAACTTAAACATAAATCTCCTTTTAGGAAATCAAAATCAAACTTCTGTGATACATAACAATTACATTAATATTTTCCCTGTCCTTACATTCTGACAATGGGATAGCACAGGCAGTTTAGACTTTTAACTTCCAGTTAAAGACAACTGAAAAGTAAAAAAAAGAAGACTGAAGTAAAGTGTAAAACACTGCAGCTGAGCTGGCCACACTTGCAGCATCCCCACCACTACAGATGCAGAAGGCACTGAGGACAGCAGTGGTGTCCTTGCAACATCTGGAGTTTACTACTACAGCAGCCCTAAAGACAGCAGTGTCCTGGGCACATTTTCTAGATTATGCACAGTAATGACCTCATCTCCTGAGAGGTCCCAAACCTGCTTGTCAGCCTTAGATACCACTGCTGGAGGGGATCCTTACGCCATCTCAAATCCACTGGGCTCTTGTTTAACAATACAAGCAGAACTTAAGCTTGCAAGGCATGCCCTTATACTTGCAAAGCACTCAGCACTTGCTCAGGATCTTTGCTATCCTGGGCACTATTTTTTTTTAGCTTTTGTCACTACTACACCCTTCTGAACCCACATTGCAAATAAAGGAGCAGCCAGTACTCTCAGGATCTCTTATGATACAAAGCAAGCAGAAATCCATTTTAACTTGGTATTCCAGTGTTTAAAATACTGAGTTAGAGAATGAAACGTGAGATCAGATAATAATGATTAGATGGATGGAGCACGTCTCCTACAATGAAAGACTGAGCAAACTGGGCTCGTTCAGCCTGGAATAGAGATGGCTTGGGGGTGACTGAATTGTGGCCTTAAGTATCTGAAGGGAGCCCACAAGAAAGACAAAAAGGGACTTTTTAGAAGATCATGTAGTGACAGGACAAGGGGAAATGGATTCAAACTGAAAGAGACTAGGTTTAGATTAGATATTAGGAGGAAGTCCTTTGGTGTGAGGATGGTGAGACACTGGAACAGGTTGTCAGAGAAGCTGGAAATGTCCCAACCCTGGAGGTGTTTGAGGCCAGGCTGGACTCAGAGCAACCTGGTCTATGGACCTGCACACCACAGGGGGTTGGAACTAGGTGATATTTAAGGTTCCTTCCAACCCATCCTATGAGTCTATATTCAGAAAAGCATTTCAGCTAAGGGTGACATTATCCATCAGCTATTTAAGGATGAGCATGTTTGACAGAAACACTACAGTCTCTAAAACTGCAGCTAATGGCCCCATTAACAGCTGTGCGCACACACGGATACAGCCAGGCTCACACTGACCAGCTCACCGAACAGCCCTACGTCAACTTTAGAGCGCTGCCACACGAGGACGCAGGGTGAAGGATCCCTCAGCGGGATCCTGGACACTGAGCTCCTATACCCGGTTATCTCACACTGCGGAGGAGCGGGTCACAGCCTTACCCAGCACGGCAGCCATGGCGCTCCCGACCATGCCCCCGCCCGACACCACCACATCGTAGAGCGGTGGGGCGGAGGCGGCGGAGCGGAGCGGGGCGCGGGGCCCGGCCCTCAGCCGCGCTCCGAGCGGGGCCAGCAGCGCCCGCCCGCGCAGCGCCGCCATCGCCGCGGAACTGACGGCGGCGGAAGTGGCGCCGCGCAACCATGACAACGGCTCTGCGCGCCGCCGGCCTCGAGCCTGATTGGCTGCGTGAGGCCAAGGGGGCGGGCCCGAGCGGCGCTGGCCGCGCTGATTGG